>NW_026290318.1:132500-168772 GCF_023373465.1 Oncorhynchus keta
AGTGTTTGTAGACATCGGCTAGTGTTTGTAGACATTGGTTAGTGTTTGTAGACATTGGTTAGTGTTTGTAGACATTGGTTAGTGTTTGTAGACATTGGCTAGTGTTTGTAGACATCGGTTAGTGTTTGTAGACATTGGTTAGTGTTTGTAGACATTGGTTAGTGTTTGTAGACATTGGTTAGTGTTTGTAGACATCGGTTAGTGTTTGTAGACATTGGCTAGTGTTTGTAGACATCGGTTAGTGTTTGTAGACATCGGTTAGTGTTTGTAGACATTGGTTAGTGTTTGTAGACATTGGTTAGTGTTTGTAGACATTGGTTAGTGTTTGTAGACATCGGTTAGTGTTTGTAGACATTGGCTAGTGTTTGTAGACATCGGTTAGTGTTTGTAGACATTGGTTAGTGTTTGTAGACATCGGTTAGTGTTTGTAGACATCGGTTAGTGTTTGTAGACATTGGTTAGTGTTTGTAGACATTGGTTAGTGTTTGTAGACATTGGTTAGTGTTTGTAGACATCGGTTAGTGTTTGTAGACATTGGCTAGTGTTTGTAGACATCGGTTAGTGTTTGTAGACATTGGTTAGTGTTTGTAGACATTGGTTAGTGTTTGTAGACATCGGCTAGTGTTTGTAGACATTGGTTAGTGTTTGTAGACATTGGTTAGTGTTTGTAGACATTGGTTAGTGTTTGTAGACATTGGCTGGTGTTTGTAGACATCGGTTAGTGTTTGTAGACATTGGTTAGTGTTTGTAGACATTGGTTAGTGTTTGTAGACATTGGTTAGTGTTTGTAGACATCGGTTAGTGTTTGTAGACATTGGCTAGTGTTTGTAGACATCGGTTAGTGTTTGTAGACATTGGTTAGTGTTTGTAGACATTGGTTAGTGTTTGTAGACATTGGTTAGTGTTTGTAGACATTGGTTAGTGTTTGTAGACATTGGTTAGTGTTTGTAGACATCGGTTAGTGTTTGTAGACATTGGCTAGTGTTTGTAGACATCGGTTAGTGTTTGTAGACATTGGTTAGTGTTTGTAGACATCGGTTAGTGTTTGTAGACATTGGTTAGTGTTTGTAGACATCGGTTAGTGTTTGTAGACATTGGCTAGTGTTTGTAGACATCGGTTAGTGTTTGTAGACATTGGTTAGTGTTTGTAGACATCGGTTAGTGTTTGTAGACATTGGTTAGTGTTTGTAGACATTGGTTAGTGTTTGTAGACATTGGTTAGTGTTTGTAGACATTGGCTAGTGTTTGTAGACATTGGTTAGTGTTTGTAGACATTGGCTAGTGTTTGTAGACATTGGTTAGTGTTTGTAGACATTGGTTAGTGTTTCTAGACATTGGTTAGTGTTTATAGACATTGGTTTGTAGACATTGGTTAGTGTTTGTAGACATTGGTTAGTGTTTGTAGACATTGGTTAGTGTTTTATAGACATTGGTTAGTGTTTGTAGACATTGGTTAGTGTTTTATAGACATTGGTTAGTGTTTGTAGACATTGGTTAGTGTTTTATACACATTGGTTAGAGTTTGTAGACATTGGTTAGTGTTTGTAGACATTGGTTAGTGTTTCTAGATATTGGTTAGTGTTTGTAGACATTGGTTAGTGTTTCTAGACATTGGTTAGTGTTTATAGACATTGGTTAGTGTTTATAGACATTGGTTTGTAGACATTGGTTAGTGTTTATAGACATTGGTTAGTGTTTCTAGACATTGGTTAGTGTTTATAGACATTGGTTAGTGTTTCTAGACATTGGTTAGTGTTTGTAGACATTGGTTAGTGTTTTGTAGACATTGGTTAGTGTTTCTAGACATTGGTTAGTGTTTATAGACATTGGTTAGTGATTCTAGACATTGGTTTGTAGACACTGGTTAGTGTTTGTAGACATTGGTTAGTGTTTGTAGACATTGGTTAGTGTTTCTAGACATTGGTTAGTGTTTATAGACACTGGTTAGTGTTTCTAGACATTGGTTAGTGTTTATAGACATTGGTTAGTGTTTCTAGACATTGGTTTGTAGACATTGGTTAGTGTTTATAGACATTGGTTAGTGTTTCTAGACATTGGTTAGTGTTTGTAGACATTGGTTAGTGTTTTGTAGACATTGGTTAGTGTTTCTAGACATTGGTTAGGGTTTGTAGACATTGGTTAGTATTTGTAGACATTGGTTAGTGTTTATCGACATTGGTTTGTAGACATTGGTTAGTGTTTGTAGACATTGGTTAGTGTTTATAGACATTGGTTTGTAGACATTGGTTAGTGTTTGTAGACATTGGTTAGTGTTTATAGACATTGGTTTGTAGACATTGGTTAGTGTTTATAGACATTGGCTAGTATTTGTAGACATTGGTTAGTGTTTGTAGACATTGGTTAGTGTTTGTAGACATCGGTTAGTGTTTGTAGACATTGGTTATTGTTTTATAGACATTGGTTAGTGTTTGTAGACATTGGTTAGTGTTTTATAGACATTGGTTAGTGTTTGTAGACATTGGTTAGTGTTTTATACACATTGGTTAGAGTTTGTAGACATTGGTTAGTGTTTGTAGACATTGGTTAGTGTTTCTAGATATTGGTTAGTGTTTGTAGACATTGGTTAGTGTTTCTAGACATTGGTTAGTGTTTATAGACATTGGTTAGTGTTTATAGACATTGGTTAGTGTTTATAGACATTGGTTTGTAGACATTGGTTAGTGTTTGTAGACATTGGTTAGTGTTTCTAGACATTGGTTAGTGTTTCTAGACATTGGTTAGTGTTTACAGACACTGGTTAGTGTTTCTAGACATTGGTTAGTGTTTATAGACATTGGTTAGTGTTTATAGACATTGGTTTGTAGACATTGGTTAGTGTTTATAGACATTGGTTAGTGTTTCTAGACATTGGTTAGTGTTTGTAGACATTGGTTAGTGTTTTGTAGACATTGGTTAGTGTTTCTAGACATTGGTTAGTGTTTCTAGACATTGGTTAGTGTTTATAGACATTGGTTAGTGATTCTAGACATTGGTTTGTAGACATTGGTTAGTGTTTGTAGACATTGGTTAGTGTTTGTAGACATTGGTTAGTGTTTCTAGACATTGGTTAGTGTTTATAGACACTGGTTAGTGTTTCTAGACATTGGTTAGTGTTTATAGACATTGGTTAGTGTTTCTAGACATTGGTTTGTAGACATTGGTTAGTGTTTATAGACATTGGTTAGTGTTTCTAGACATTGGTTAGTGTTTGTAGACATTGGTTAGTGTTTTGTAGACATTGGTTAGTGTTTCTAGACATTGGTTAGTGTTTCTAGACATTGGTTAGTGTTTATAGACATTGGTTAGTGATTCTAGACATTGGTTTGTAGACATTGGTTAGGGTTTGTAGACATTGGTTAGTATTTGTAGACATTGGTTAGTGTTTATAGACATTGGTTTGTAGACATTGGTTAGTGTTTGTAGACATTGGTTAGTGTTTATAGACATTGGTTTGTAGACATTGGTTAGTGTTTCTAGACATTGGTTTGTGTTTGTAGACATTGGTTAGTGTTTGTAGACATTGGTTAGTGTTTGTAGACATTGCTTAGTGTTTGTAGACATTGGTTAGTGTTTGTAGACATTGGTTATTGTTTGTAGACATTGGTTAGTGTTTGTAGACATTGGTTAGTGTTTGTAGAGATTGGTTAGTGTTTTATAGACATTGGTTAGTGTTTGTAGACATTGGTTAGTGTTTGTAGACATCGATTAGTGTTTGTAGACATTGGTTAGTGTTTTTATAGACATCGGTTAGTGTTTGTAGACATTGGTTAGTGTTTTGTAGACATTGGTTAGTGTTTGTAGACATTGGTTAGTGTTTGTAGACATTGGTTAGTGTTTCTAGACATTGGTTAGTGTTTGTAGACATTGGTTAGTGTTTCTAGACATTGGTTAGTGTTTCTAGACATTGGTTAGTGTTTATAGACATTGGTTAGTGATTCTAGACATTGGTTTGTAGACATTGGTTAGGGTTTGTAGACATTGGTTAGTATTTGTAGACATTGGTTAGTGTTTATAGACATTGGTTTGTAGACATTGGTTAGTGTTTGTAGACATTGGTTAGTGTTTATAGACATTGGTTTGTAGACATTGGTTAGTGTTTCTAGACATTGGTTTGTGTTTGTAGACATTGGTTAGTGTTTGTAGACATTGGTTAGTGTTTGTAGACATTGCTTAGTGTTTGTAGACATTGGTTAGTGTTTGTAGACATTGGTTATTGTTTGTAGACATTGGTTAGTGTTTGTAGACATTGGTTAGTGTTTGTAGAGATTGGTTAGTGTTTTATAGACATTGGTTAGTGTTTGTAGACATTGGTTAGTGTTTGTAGACATTGGTTAGTGTTTTTATAGACATCGGTTAGTGTTTGTAGACATTGGTTAGTGTTTTGTAGACATTGGTTAGTGTTTGTAGACATTGGTTAGTGTTTGTAGACATTGGTTAGTGTTTTATAGACATTGGTTAGTGTTTGTAGACATTGGTTAGTGTTTTGTAGACATTGGTTAGTGTTTGTAGACATTGGTTAGTGTTTGTAGACATTGGTTAGTGTTTCTAGACATTGGTTAGTGTTTGTAGACATTGGCTAGTGTTTGTAGACATTGGTTAGTGTTTGTAGACATTGGCTAGTGTTTGTAGACATCGGTTAGTGTTTGTAGACATTGGTTAGTGTTTCTAGACATTGGTTAGTGTTTGTAGACATTGGCTAGTGTTTGTAGACATTGGTTAGTGTTTGTAGACATTGGCTAGTGTTTGTAGACATTGGTTAGTGTTTCTAGACATTGGTTAGTGTTTCTAGACATTGGTTAGTGTTTATAGACATTGGTTTGTAGACATTGGTTAGTGTTTGTAGACATCGGTTAGTGTTTGTAGACATTGGTTAGTGTTTTATAGACATTGGTTAGTGTTTGTAGACATTGGTTAGTGTTTTATAGACATTGGTTAGTGTTTGTAGACATTGGTTAGTGTTTTATACACATTGGTTAGAGTTTGTAGACATTGGTTAGTGTTTGTAGACATTGGTTAGTGTTTCTAGATATTGGTTAGTGTTTGTAGACATTGGTTAGTGTTTCTAGACATTGGTTAGTGTTTATAGACATTGGTTAGTGTTTATAGACATTGGTTAGTGTTTATAGACATTGGTTTGTAGACATTGGTTAGTGTTTGTAGACATTGGTTAGTGTTTCTAGACATTGGTTAGTGTTTATAGACACTGGTTAGTGTTTCTAGACATTGGTTAGTGTTTATAGACATTGGTTAGTGTTTCTAGACATTGGTTTGTAGACATTGGTTAGTGTTTATAGACATTGGTTAGTGTTTCTAGACATTGGTTAGTGTTTGTAGACATTGGTTAGTGTTTTGTAGACATTGGTTAGTGTTTCTAGACATTGGTTAGGGTTTGTAGACATTGGTTAGTATTTGTAGACATTGGTTAGTGTTTATAGACATTGGTTTGTAGACATTGGTTAGTGTTTGTAGACATTGGTTAGTGTTTATAGACATTGGTTTGTAGACATTGGTTAGTGTTTGTAGACATTGGTTAGTGTTTATAGACATTGGTTTGTAGACATTGGTTAGTGTTTATAGACATTGGCTAGTGTTTGTAGACATTGGTTAGTGTTTGTAGACATTGGTTAGTGTTTGTAGACATCGGTTAGTGTTTGTAGACATTGGTTAGTGTTTTATAGACATTGGTTAGTGTTTGTAGACATTGGTTAGTGTTTTATAGACATTGGTTAGTGTTTCTAGACATTGGTTAGTGTTTTAGACATTGGTTAGAGTTTCTAGACATTGGTTAGTGTTTATAGACATTGGTTAGTGTTTCTAGACATTGGTTAGTTTGTAGACATTGGTTTGTAGACATTGGTTAGTGTTTATAGACATTGGTTAGTGTTTATAGACATTGGTTAGTGTTTGTAGACATTGGTTAGTGTTTATAGACATTGGTTAGTGTTTAGACATTGGTTAGTGTTTCTAGACATTGGTTAGTGTTTATAGACATTGGTTAGTGTTTCTAGACATTGGTTAGTGTTTATAGACATTGGTTAGTGTTTCTAGACATTGGTTAGTGTTTGTAGACATTGGTTAGTGTTTCTAGACATTGGTTAGTGTTTCTAGACATTGGTTAGTGTTTTGTAGACATTGGTTAGTGTTTCTAGACATTGGTTAGTGTTTCTAGACATTGGTTAGTGTTTATAGACATTGGTTAGTGTTTCTAGACATTGGTTTGTAGACATTGTTTAGTGTTTGTAGACATTGGTTAGTGTGTTTAGTGTTTGTAGACATTGGTTAGTGTTTGTAGACATTGGTTAGTGTTTGTAGTGGTTAGTGTTTGTAGACATTGGTTAGTGTTTGTAGACATTGGTTAGTGTTTGTAGACATTGGTTAGTGTTTATAGACATTGGTTAGTGTTTGTAGACATTGGTTAGTGTTTGTAGACATTGGTTAGTGTTTGTAGACATTGGTTAGTGTTTGTAGACATTGGTTAGTAGACATTTAGTGTTTCTAGACATTGGTTAGTGTTTGTAGACATGTTTGTAGACATTGGTGTTTTAGTGTTTGTAGACATTGGTTAGTGTTTGTAGACATTGGTTAGTGTTTTAGACATTGGTTAGTGTTTATAGACATTGGTTAGTGTTTGTAGACATTGGTTAGTGTTTATAGACATTGGTTAGTGTTTGTAGACATTGGTTAGTGTTTGTAGACATTGGTTAGTGTTTGTAGACATTGGTTAGTGTTTGTAGACATTGGTTAGTGTTTCTAGACATTGGTTAGTGTTTATAGACATTGGTTAGTGTTTATAGACATTGGTTAGTGTTTATGGACATTGGTTATAGACATTGGTTAGTGTTTGTAGACATTGGTTAGTGTTTGTAGACATTGGTTAGTGTTTATAGACATTGGTTAGTGTTTTAGACATTGGTTAGTGTTTGTAGACATTGGTTAGTGTTTTATAGACATTGGTTAGTGTTTGTAGACATTGGTTAGTGTTTGTAGACATTGGTTAGTGTTTCTAGACATTGGTTAGTGTTTTGTGGTTAGACATTGACATTTAGTGTTTGTAGACATTAGTGTTTGTAGACATTGGTTAGTGTTTGTAGACATTGGTTAGTGTTTGTAGACATTGGTTAGTGTTTGTAGACATTGGTTAGTGTTTGTAGACATTGTTAGTGTTTTAGACATTGTTAGTTTTAGACATTGGTTAGTGTTTGTAGACATTGTGTTAGACATTGGTTAGTGTTTGTAGACATTGGTTAGTGTTTGTAGACATTGGTTAGTGTTTGTAGACATTGGTTAGTGTTTGTAGACATTGGTTAGTGTTTGTAGACATTGGTTAGTGTTTATAGACATTGGTTAGTGTTTATAGACATTGGTTGGTTTTAGACATTGTTTGTAGACATTGGTTAGTGTTTGTAGACATTGGTTAGTGTTTGTAGACATTGGTTAGTGTTTCTAGACATTGGTTAGTGTTTATAGACATTGGTTAGTGTTTATAGACATTGGTTAGTGTTTATAGACATTGGTTAGTGTTTATAGACATTGGTTAGTGTTTGTAGACATTGGTTAGTGTTTATAGACATTGGTTAGTGTTTCTAGTGTTTGTTTAGACATTGGTTAGTGTTTGTAGACATTGGTTAGTGTTTTGTAGACATTGGTTAGTGTTTCTAGACATTGGTTAGTGTTTCTAGACATTGGTTAGTGTTTATAGACATTGGTTAGTGTTTATAGACATTGGTTTGTAGACATTGGTTAGTGTTTGTAGACATTGGTTAGTGTTTATAGACATTGGTTAGTGTTTATAGACATTGGTTAGTGTTTGTAGACATTGGTTAGTGTTTCTAGACATTGGTTTTAGTGTTTATAGACATTGGTTAGTGTTTATAGACATTGGTTTTTATAGACATTGGTTAGTGTTTATAGACATTGGTTAGTGTTAGACATTGGTTAGTGTTTGTAGACATTGGTTAGTGTTTATAGACATTAGACATTGGTTAGTGTTTGTAGACATTGGTTAGTGTTTTATAGACATTGGTTAGTGTTTGTAGACATTGGTTAGTGTTTATAGACATTGGTTAGAGTTTGTAGACATTGGTTAGTGTTTGTAGACATTGGTTAGTGTTTCTAGACATTGGACATTAGTGTTTCTAGACATTGGTTAGTGTTTATAGACATTGGTTAGTGTTTATAGACATTGGTTAGTGTTTATAGACATTGGTTTGTAGACATTGGTTAGTGTTTGTAGACATTGGTTAGTGTTTCTAGACATTGGTTAGTGTTTCTAGACATTGGTTAGTGTTTCTAGACATTGGTTAGTGTTTCTAGACATTGGTTAGTGTTTATAGACATTGGTTAGTGTTTTAGACATTGGTTAGTGTTTCTAGACATTGGTTTGTAGACATTGGTTAGTGTTTATAGACATTGGTTAGTGTTTCTAGACATTGGTTAGTGTTTGTAGACATTGGTTAGTGTTTATAGACATTGGTTAGTGTTTCTAGACATTGGTTAGTGTTTATAGACATTGGTTAGTGTTCTAGACATTGGTTTGTAGACATTGGTTAGTGTTTATAGACATTGGTTAGTGTTTGTAGACATTGGTTAGTGTTTGTAGACATTGGTTAGTGTTTCTAGACATTGGTTAGTGTTTGTAGACATTGGTTAGTAGACATTGGTTAGTGTTTCTAGACATTGGTTAGTGTTTTAGACATTGGTTAGTGTTTGTAGACATTGGTTAGTGTTTATAGACATTGGTTGTGTTTTAGACATTGGTTAGTGTTTGTAGACATTGGTTAGTGTTTGTAGACATTGGTTAGTGTTTCTAGACATTGGTTAGTGTTTGTAGACATTGGTTAGTGTTTGTAGACATTGGTTAGTGTTTGTAGACATTGGTTAGTGTTTGTAGACATTGGTTAGTGTTTGTAGACATTGGTTAGTGTTTTAGACATTGGTTAGTGTTTGTAGACATTGGTTAGTGTTTCTAGACATTGGTTAGTGTTTGTAGACATTGGTTAGTGTTTCTAGACATTGGTTAGTGTTTGTAGACATTGGTTAGTGTTTATAGACACTGGTTAGTGTTTCTAGACATTGGTTAGTGTTTCTAGACATTGGTTAGTGTTTCTAGACATTGGTTTGTAGACATTGGTTAGTGTTTATAGACATTGGTTAGTGTTTGTAGACATTGGTTAGTGTTTTATAGACATTGGTTAGTGTTTATAGACATTGGTTAGTGTTTTATAGACATTGGTTAGTGTTTGTAGACATTGGTTAGTGTTTATAGACATTGGTTAGAGTTTGTACATTTAGCATTGGTTAGTGTTTCTAGACATTGGTTAGTGTTTATAGACATTGGTTAGTGTTTGTAGACATTGGTTAGTGTTTCTAGACATTGGTTAGTGTTTGTAGACATTGGTTAGTGTTTATAGACATTGGTTAGTGTTTATAGACATTGGTTAGTGTTTATGGACATTGGTTAGTGTTTATAGACATTGGTTTGTAGACATTGGTTAGTGTTTGTAGACATTGGTTAGTGTTTCTAGACATTGGTTAGTGTTTATAGACATTGGTTAGTGTTTCTAGACATTGGTTAGTGTTTGTAGACATTGGTTAGTGTTTTGTTGACATTGGTTAGTGTTTCTAGACATTGGTTAGTGTTTCTAGACATTGGTTAGTGTTTATAGACATTGGTTAGTGATTCTAGACATTGGTTTGTAGACATTGGTTAGTGTTTGTAGACATTGGTTAGTGTTTGTAGACATTGGTTAGTGTTTATAGACATTGGTTAGTGTTTATAGACACTGGTTAGTGTTTATAGACATTGGGTAGTGTTTATAGACATTGGTTAGTGTTTCTAGACATTGGTTTGTAGACATTGGTTAGTGTTTATAGACATTGGTTAGTGTTTCTAGACATTGGTTAGTGTTTGTAGACATTGGTTGTGTTTTGTAGACATTGGTTAGTGTTTCTAGACATTGGTTAGGGTTTGTGTTTAGTATTTGACATTGGTTAGTGTTTATAGACATTGGTTTGTATTGGTTAGACATTGGTTGTGTTTGTAGACATTGGTTAGTGTTTATAGACATTGGTTTGTAGACATTGGTTAGTGTTTGTAGACATTGGTTAGTGTTTATAGACATTGGTTTGTAGACATTGGTTAGTGTTTATAGACATTGGTTAGTGTTTGTAGACATCGGTTAGTGTTTGTAGACATTGGTTAGTGTTTCTAGACATTGGTTAGTGTTTGTAGACATTGGTTAGTGTTTCTAGACATTGGTTAGTGTTTTGTAGACATTGGTTAGTGTTTGTAGACATTGGTTAGTGTTTGTAGACATTGGTTAGTGTTTATAGACATTGGTTAGTGTTTGTAGACATTGGTTAGTGTTTGTAGACATTGGTTAGTGTTTCTAGATATTGGTTAGTGTTTGTAGACATTGGTTAGTGTTTATAGACATTGGTTAGTGTTTATAGACATTGGTTAGTGTTTATAGACATTGGTTAGTGTTTATAGACATTGGTTTGTAGACATTGGTTAGTGTTTGTAGACATTGGTTAGTGTTTCTAGACATTGGTTAGTGTTTCTAGACATTGGTTAGTGTTTATAGACACTGGTTAGTGTTTCTAGACATTGGTTAGTGTTTATAGACATTGGTTAGTGTTTCTAGACATTGGTTTGTAGACATTGGTTAGTGTTTATAGACATTGGTTAGTGTTTCTAGACATTGGTTAGTGTTTGTAGACATTGGTTAGTGTTTATAGACATTGGTTAGTGTTTCTAGACATTGGTTAGTGTTTCTAGACATTGGTTAGTGTTTATAGACATTGGTTAGTGATTCTAGACATTGGTTTGTAGACATTGGTTAGTGTTTGTAGACATTGGTTAGTGTTTCTAGACATTGGTTAGTGTTTCTAGACATTGGTTAGTGTTTATAGACATTGGTTAGTGTTTCTAGACATTGGTTAGTGTTTATAGACATTGGTTAGTGTTTCTAGACATTGGTTTGTAGACATTGGTTTGTTTCTAGACATTGGTTAGTGTGTTTCTAGACATTGGTTAGTGTTTGTAGACATTGGTTAGTGTTTGTAGACATTGGTTAGTGTTTCTAGACATTGGTTAGTGTTTCTAGACATTGGTTAGTGTTTATAGAGATTGGTTAGTGATTCTAGACATTGGTTTTAGACATTGACATTGGTTAGGGTTTGTAGACATTGGTTAGTATTTGTAGACATTGGTTTGTAGACATTGGTTAGTGTTTGTAGACATTGGTTGTGTTTATAGACATTGGTTTGTAGACATTGGTTAGTGTTTCTAGACATTGGTTTGTGTTTGTAGACATTGGTTAGTGTTTGTAGACATTGGTTAGTGTTTGTAGACATTGCTTAGTGTTTGTAGACATTGGTTAGTGTTTGTAGACATTGGTTATTGTTTGTAGACATTGGTTAGTGTTTGTAGACATTGGTTAGTGTTTGTAGAGATTGGTTAGTGTTTGTAGACATCGGTTAGTGTTTGTAGACATTAGTAGACAGTTGTATACATTGGTTAGTGTTTGTAGACAGTGGTTAGTGTTTGTAGACATTGGTTAGTGTTTCTAGACATTGCTTAGTATTTGTAGACATTGGTTTTGTTTTGTAGACATTGGTTAGTGTTTGTAGACATTGGTTAGTGTTTGTAGACATTGGTTAGTGTTTCTAGACATCGGTTAGTGTTTGTAGACATTGGTTAGTGTTTCTAGACATTGGTTAGTGTTTGTAGGCAGTGGATGAATCATTCTAGATATATCCATCCACATTCATACAACTGACTGGGTGGGAATAAGCATATCAATATGGTGTCCACATCTCCTGAAGTGATGTGTAAGCATTATCCTCTCCAACTGTCTCTCCAGACATGCAATAATACCTTCCTTCAGAGAGAGAGAGAGAGAGAGAGAGAGAGAGAGAGAGAGAGAGAGAGAGATAAAGTAGTTGATCACAGCAATAGGGAGAGAGGGGGAGAGAAAGAAAGAGAGAGAGAGAGTGAGATATAGAGTAGTTGATCAGAGCAATCGGGAGAGAAAGAGAGAGAGAGAAGGTAGAGAGAGAAAGGTAGAGAGAGAGAGAAGGTAGAGAGAGAGAAGGTAGAGAGAGAAAGGTAGAGAGAGAGAGAAGGTAGAGAGAGAAAGGTAGAGAGAGAGAGAAGGTAGAGAGAGAGAAGGTAGAGAGAGAAAGGTAGAGAGAGAGAGAAGGTAGAGAGAGATAAGGTAGAGAGAGAAGGGAGAGAGAGAGTGAGAAAGGTAGAGAGAGAGAGAAGGTAGAGAGAGAAAGGTAGAGAGAGAGAAGTTAGAGAGAGAGAGAGAAATGTAGAGAGAGAGAAGGTAGAGAGAGAGAGAGAAGGTAGAGAGAGAAAGGTAGAGAGAGAGAATGTAGAGAGAGAGAGAAGGTAGAGAGAGAAAAAGGTAGAGAGAGAGAGAAGGTAGAGAGAGAGAAGGTAGAGAGAGAGAAGGTAGAGAGAGAGAAAGGTAGAGAGAGAAGGTAGAGAGAGAAAGGTAGAGCGAGAAAGGTAGAGAGAGAAAGAAGGTAGAGAGAGAGAAAGGTAGAGAGAGAGAGAAAGGTAGAGAGAAGGTAGAGAGAAAGGTAGAGAGAGAGAGAAGGTAGAGAGAGAAGGTAGAGAGAGAGAAGTTAGAGAGAGAGAAAGGTAGAGAGAGAGAAGGTAGAGAGAGAGAAGGTAGAGAGAGAGAGAGAAGGTAAGAGAGAGAGAGAAGGTAGAGAGAGAGAAGGTAGAGAGAGAGAAGGTAGAGAGAGAGAAAGGTAGAGAGAGAGAGAGAGAAGGTAGAGAGAGAGAAGGTAGAGAGAGAGAAGGTAGAGAGAGAAAGGTAAGAAAGGTAGAGAGAGAGAGAGAAAGGTAGAGAGAGAGAGAGAAGGTAGAGAGAGAAGGTAGAGAGAGAGAAAGGTAGAGAGAGAAAGGTAGAGAGAGAGAGAGAAGGTAGAGAGAGAAGGTAGAGAGAGAGAAGGTAGAGAGAGAAAGGTAGAGAGAGAGAGAAGGTAGAGAGAGAGAAGGTAGAGAGAGAAAGGTAGAGAGAGAGAGAAGGTAGAGAGAGAGAAGGTAGAGAGAGAGAAGGTAGAGAGAGAGTGAGAAAGGTAGAGAGAGAGAGAAGGTAGAGAGAGAAAGGTAGAGAGAGAGAAGTTAGAGAGAGAGAGAGAAATGTAGAGAGAGAGAAGGTAGAGAGAGAGAGAGAAGGTAGAGAGAGAAAGGTAGAGAGAGAGAATGTAGAGAGAGAGAGAAGGTAGAGAGAGAAAAAGGTAGAGAGAGAGAGAGAGAAGGTAGAGAGAGAGAAGGTAGAGAGAGAGAAGGTAGAGAGAGAGAAAGGTAGAGAGAGAAGGTAGAGAGAGAAAGGTAGAGAGAGAAAGGTAGAGAGAGAAAGAAGGTAGAGAGAGAGAAAGGTAGAGAGAGAGAAAGGTAGAGACAGAGAGAGAAAGGTAGAGAGAGAAGGTAGAGAGAAAGGTAGAGAGAGAGAGAGAAGGTAGAGAGAGAAGGTAGAGAGAGAGAAGTTAGAGAGAGAGAAAGGTAGAGAGAGAGAAGGTAGAGAGAGAGAAGGTAGAGAGAGAGAGAGAAGGTAGAGAGAGAGAAGGTAGAGAGAGAGAAGGTAGAGAGAGAGAAAGGTAGAGAGAGAGAGAGAAGGTAGAGAGAGAAGGTAGAGAGAGAGAAAGGTAAGAAAGGTAGAGAGAGAGAGAGAGAAAGGTAGAGAGAGAGAGAAGGTAGAGAGAGAAGGTAGAGAGAGAGAAAGGTAGAGAGAGAAAGGTAGAGAGAGAGAGAGAGAGAAGGTAGAGAGAGAAAGGTAGAGAGAGAAAGGTAGAGAGAAAGAAGGTAGAGAGAGAGAAGGTAGAGAGAGAAGGTAGAGAGAGAGAAGGTAGAGAGAGAGAAGGTAGAGAGAGAGAAGGTAGAGAGAGAAGGTAGAGAGCGAGAGAGAAAGGTAGAGAGAGAGAGAGAAAGTAGAGAGAGAGAGAGAAAGGTAGAGAGAGAGAAGGTAGAGAGAAAGGAAGGGAAGTGGCTCCTCAACTCATTTGAAACTTCCTGATTACCTATTTCCCTCATAATGACAACCAGGCTTCATGACAAATAACCCATTTAAAACAACTCGCTCTCTCTTCTACTCTCTATCCCTCTTTGTCTTTCACTCTCTCCCTCCAGCCCTCCCTCCTTCCATCTCTATCCCTCCTCCTCTCTCTCCACCCCTCCCCCGCTCTCTCTCCATCCCGATCTGTTTCTCAGCGCTCTGATTAATTTCCAAGTGACTTATTTATAGTCTTTCACTGCCTGTCAGATGGAGAGAGACGGACAAGGATTCCTCTCTGCCCGGCCAATAACATTGACTTCACCGTGACTTTGAACGGGAATCATTCATATAGACTCCCCTCCCTATCTGTCCTGTTTAAGTCTGCACTTAGGAGTCGCCTCTCTCTATCCCCCTCGCTCTCCAGGGACTTCATTCAGAGTCATTATAACTCCAGGGTTTCTTGACCTCTCTCTGAGGGGCTCGTTGGGAGGAGGGGACAGAGTGGAACTTTGGGGTGGTGATGTCATAAAGAGACTGAGGGGTGAGAGGAGGGCAGACACGAGATGGGACTGTAATACATGCATTTCCATGAAAATGGACAAAAGAGTATAATATCATATCATAATCTTTCTCGGGTACCGAGGATTACCTTTCTTCAGCAGTGACCTTGTGGTGAGGAATCCTCAGTACCTGAGCATTATTACAATACTGCAACCTCTGGTTACATGGACCAGACTTCTCTAGAGATGTAGGATCTTCATTTGAGCCAGTTTGCTACAGCAGGAGAATAATCCTGCTGCAACAGGACATAATAATAACAATGGACATTTTTTTTAAGGGGTTGATATTCTCATCAACAAAATAAGTGATCAAATTAAGATCCTACATCAGTATGTGTTCTCAGCCCCTTCATATAACCCAGAGTGTATTACTAAAATAGGATGCTGGACCAGTGTTCTCAGCCACTTCATATAACCCAGAGTGTTACTACTAACCCAGGATGCTGGACCAGTCTTCTCAGCCCCTTCATATAACCCAGAGTGTATTACTAACCCAGGATGCTGGACCAGTCTTCTCCATGTGTTCTCAGCCCCTTCATATAACCCAGAGTGTAGTACTAACCCAGGATGCTGGACCAGTCTTCTCAGCCCCTTCATATAACCCAGAGTGTTACTACTAACCCAGGATGCTGGACCAGTCTTCTCAGCCCCTTCATATAACCCAGAGTGTTACTACTAACCCAGGATGCTGGACCAGTCTTCTCAGCCCCTTCATATAACCCAGAGTGTTACTACTAACCCAGGATGCTGGACCAGTCTTCTCAGCCCCTTAATATAACCCAGAGTGTTACTACTAACCCAGGATGCTGGACCAGTCTTCTCAGCCCCTTCATATAACCCAGAGTGTTACTACTAACCCAGGATGCTGGACCAGTCTTCTCAGCCCCTTCATATAACCCAGAGTGTTACTACTAACCCAGGATGCTGGACCAGTCTTCTCAGCCCCTTCATATAACCCAGAGTGTAGTACTAACCCAGGATGCTGGACCAGTCTTCTCAGCCCCTTCATATAACCCAGAGTGTAGTACTAACCCAGGATGCTGGACCAGTCTTCTAAGCCCCTTCATATAACCCAGAGTGTAGTACTAACCCAGGATGCTTGGCCAGTCTTCTCCATGTGTTCTCAGGCCCTTCATATAACCCAGAGTGTTACTACTAACCCAGGATGCTGGACCAGTCTTCTCAGCCCATTCATATAACCCAGAGTGTACTACTAACCCAGGATGCTGGACCAGTCTTCTCAGCCCCTTCATATAACCCAGAGTGTTACTACTAACCCAGGATGCTGGACCAGTCTTCTCAGCCCCTTCATATAACCCAGAGTGTTACTACTAACCCAGGATGCTGGACCAGTCTTCTCAGCCCCTTCATATAACCCAGAGTGTTACTACTAACCCAGGATGCTGGACCAGTCTTCTCAGCCCCTTAATATAACCCAGAGTGTAGTACTAACCCAGGATGCTGGACCAGTCTTCTCCATGTGTTCTCAGGCCCTTCATATAACCCAGAGTGTTACTACTAACCCAGGATGCTGGACCAGTCTTCTCAGCCCCTTCATATAACCCAGAGTGTAGTACTAACCCAGGATGCTGGACCAGTCTTCTCAGCCCCTTCATATAACCCAGAGTGTAGTACTAACCCAGGATGCTGGACCAGTCTTCTAAGCCCCTTCATATAACCCAGAGTGTAGTACTAACCCAGGATGCTTGACCAGTCTTCTCCATGTGTTCTCAGGCCCTTCATATAACCCAGAGTGTTACTACTAACCCAGGATGCTGGACCAGTCTTCTCAGCCCATTCATATAACCCAGAGTGTACTACTAACCCAGGATGCTGGACCAGTCTTCTCAGCCCCTTCATATAACCCAGAGTGTTACTACTAACCCAGGATGCTGGACCAGTCTTCTCAGCCCCTTCATATAACCCAGAGTGTAGTACTAACCCAGGATGCTGGACCAGTCTTCTCAGCCCCTTCATATAACCCAGAGTGTTACTACTAACCCAGGATGCTGGACCAGTCTTCTCAGCCCCTTCATATAACCCAGAGTGTTACTACTAACCCAGGATGCTGGACCAGTCTTCTCAGCCCCTTCATATAACCCAGAGTGTTACTACTAACCCAGGATGCTGGACCAGTCTTCTCAGCCCCTTCATATAACCCAGAGTGTTACTACTAACCCAGGATGCTGGACAACATGTCCTATAGTCTTCTTCTTAGCAGTGTTTATATTGCATTGCCATTGGCCTGTCTGAGTTTTCAGCAATAAGATGTGTGTTTTCTATCTGCATCAAGGTTTATGGCATCATCTGTCAGTGGCAGTGGTGTGAGTTTAACTTTACTCTTCATTGAAAATGGACCTATAGGGCTCCTCTTCATTCAAAATGGACCTATAGGCTCCTCCTCCCCATACAAAATGGACCTATAGGCTCCTCCTCTCCATTCAAAATGGACCTATAGGCTCCTCCTCTCCATACGAAATGGACCTATAGGCTCCTCCTCTCCATACAAAATGGACCTATAGGCTCCTCCTCTCCATACAAAATGGACCTATAGGCTCCTCCTCTTCATTCAAAATGGACCTATAGGCTCCTCCTCTCCATACAAAATGGACCTATAGGCTCCTCCTCTTCATTCAAAATAGACCTATAGGCTCCTCCTCTCCATAGAAAATGGACCTATAGGCTCCTCCTCTCCATACAAAATGGACCTATAGGCTCCTCTCCTCCCCATACAAAATGGACCTATAGGCTCCTGTCCTCCCCATACAAAATGGACCTATAGGCTCCTCCTCTTCATTCAAAATGGACCTATAGGCTCCTCCTCTCCATACGAAATGGACCTATAGGCTCCTCCTCTCCATACGAAATGGACCTATAGGCTCCTCCTCTCCATAGAAAATGGACCTATAGGCTCCTCTCCTCCCCATACAAAATGGACCTATAGGCTCCTCTCCATACGAAATGGACCTATAGGCTCCTCCTCTCCATACAAAATGGACCTATAGGCTCCTCCTCTCCATACGAAATGGACCTATAGGCTCCTCCTCTCCATACGAAATGGACCTATAGGCTCCTCCTCTCCATACAACATGGACCTATAGGCTCCTCCTCTTCCTTCAAAATGGACCTATAGGCTCCTCCTCTCCATACAAAATTGACCTATAGGCTCCTCCTCTTCATTCAAAATGGACCTATAGGCTCCTCCTCTCCATACAAAATTGACCTATAGGCTCCTCTCCATACAAAATGAACCTATAGGCTCCTCCTCTCCATACAAAATGGACCTATGGGCTCCTCTCCTCTCCATACAAAATGGACCTATAGGCTCCTCCTCTCCATACAAAATTGACCTATAGGCTCCTCTCCTCTCCATACAAAATGGACCTATAGGCTCCTCTCCTCTCCATACAAAATGGACCCGTAGGCTCCTCCTCTCCATACAAAATGGACCCGTAGGCTCCTCCTCTCCATACAAAATGGACCCGTAGGCTCCTCCTCTCCATACAAAATGGACCCGTAGGCTCCTCCTCTCCATACAAAATGGACCTATAGGCTCCTCTCCTCTCCATACAAAATGGACCTATAGGCTCCTCTCCTCTCCATACAAAATGGACCCGTAGGCTCCTCCTCTCCATACAAAATGGACCCGTAGGCTCCTCCTCTCCATACAAAATGGACCTATAGGCTCCTCCTCTCCATACAAAATGGACCTATAGGCTCCTCTCCTCTCCATACAAAATGGACCCGTAGGCTCCTCCTCTCCATACAAAATGGACCTATAGGCTCCTCCTCTCCATACAAAATGGACCTATAGGCTCCGCCTCTCCATTCAAAATGGACCTATAGGCTCCTCTCCTCTCCATACAAAATGGACCCGTAGGCTCCTCCTCTCCATACAAAATGGACCTATAGGCTCCTCTCCTCTTCATTCAAAATGGACCTATAGGCTCCTCCTCTCCATACAAAATGGACCCATAGGCTCCTCTCCTCTTCATTCAAAATGGACCTATAGGCTCCTCTCCTCTTCATTCAAAATGGACCTATAGGCTCCTCTCCATACAAAATGGACCTATAGGCTCCTCTTCATTCAAAATGGACCTATAGGCTCCTCTCCTCTTCATTCAAAATGGACCTATAGGCTCCTCCTCTCCATACAAAATGGACCTATAGGCTCCTCTCCTCTTCATTCAAAATGGACCTATAGGCTCCTCCTCTCCATACAAAATGGACCTATAGGCTCCTCTCCATACAAAATTGACCTATAGGCTCCTCTCCTCTCCATACAAAATGGACCTATAAGCTCTTCTCCAAACATCCAGCCTCCTCCATATAACTCTGTGTGTTGCGGAGGGAGAAGAAGACTGGAGCCCAGGACATCCAACTGGCCCCTGACCCCTAACCCCTGACCAAACGGACTGAGAGGCTTCTAAAGGATCCCCTCTATACACTCAGTAGTGTTAATATACACTGAGTGGACAAAACATTAAGAACACCTTTCCATGACAGACTGACCAGGTGAATCCAGGTGGTAGTAGGTGGTGGTAGTAGGTGGTAGTAGGTAGTAGTAGGTGGTAGTAGGTGGTAGTAGGTGGTAGTAGGTAGGTGGTAGTAGGTGGTAGTAGGTGGTAGTAGGTGGTAGTAGGTGGTAGTAGGTGGTAGTAGGTGGTAGTAGGTGGTAGTAGGTGGTAGTAGGTGGTAGTAGGTGGTAGTAGGTGTCAGGCACACCTGTTTGAATGGGGTATGGTAGTAGGTGGTAGTAGGTGGTAGTAGGTGGTAGTAGGTGGTAGTAGGTGGTAGTAGGTGTCAGGCACACGGTAATGGGGTGGTAGTAGGTGGTAGTAGGTGGTAGGTAGTAGGTGGTAGTAGGTGGTAGTAGGTGGTAGTAGGTGGTAGTAGGTGGTAGTAGGTGGTAGTAGGTGGTAGTAGGTGGTAGTAGGTGGTAGTAGGTGGTAGTAGGTGGTAGTAGGTGGTAGTAGGTGGTAGTAGGTGGTAGTAGGTGGTAGTAGGTGGTAGTAGGTGGTAGTAGGTGGTAGTAGGTGGTAGTAGGTGGTAGTAGGTGGTAGTAGGTGGTAGTAGGTGGTAGTAGGTGGTAGTAGGTGGTAGTAGGTGGTAGTAGGTGGTAGTAGGTGGTAGTAGGTGGTAGTAGGTGGTAGTAGGTGGTAGTAGGTGGTAGTAGGTGGTAGTAGGTGGTGGTAGTAGGTGGTAGTAGGTGGTGGTAGTAGGTGGTAGTAGTAGGTGGTAGTAGGTGGTGGTAGTAGGTGGTAGTAGGTGGTGGTAGTAGGTGGTGGTAGTAGGTGGTAGTAGGTGGTAGTAGGTGGTAGTAGATGGTGGTAGTAGGTGGTGGTAGTAGGTGGTAGTAGGTGGTAGTAGGTGGTGGTAGGTGGTGGTAGTAGGTGGTAGTAGGTGGTAGTAGGTGGTAGTAGGTGGTAGTAGGTGGTAGTAGCTGGTAGTAGGTGGTAGTAGGTGGTAGTAGGTGGTAGTAGGTAATAATAATAATATATGCCATTTAGCAGACGCTTTTATCCAAAGGTGGTACAGTCATGTGTGCATACATTGGTAGTAGGTGGTAGTAGGTCGAACCCAGTAGGTGGTTACAAGCGCCATGCTCTACCAACTGAGCTACAGAAGGACCAGTAGTAGGTGGTAGTAGGTGGTAGTAGGTGGTGGTAGTAGGTGGTAGTAGGTGGTAGTAGGTGGTAGTAGGTGGTAGTAGGTGGTAGTAGGTGTCAGGCGCACCGGTTTGTGTCAAGACATGCAACGCTGCTGGGATTTTCAACGATTGACAGTTTCCTGCGTGTATGAAGAATGGTCCACCAATCAAAGGACATCCAGCCAACTTGACACAACTGTAGGAAGCATTGGAGTCAACATGGGCCAGCATCCCTGTGGAACGCTTTCAACACCTTGTAGAGTCCCTGTGGAAGGCTTTCAACACCTTGTAGAGACCCTGTGGAAGGCTTTCAACACCTTGTAGAGTCCCTGTGGAAGGCTTTCAACACCTTGTAGAGACCCTGTGGAAGGCTTTCAACACCTTGTAGAGACCCTGTGGAAGGCTTTCAACACCTTGGAAGCTTTCAACACCTTGTAGAGACCCTGTGGAAGGCTTTCAACACCTTGTAGAGTCCCTGTGGAACGCTTTCCAACAAGAGCTTGGAAGGCTTTCAACACCTTGTAGAGACCCTGTGGAAGGCTTTCAACACCTTGTAGAGACCCTGTGGAAGGCTTTCAACACCTTGTAGAGACCCTGTGGAAGGCTTTCAGACACCTTGTAGAGACCCTGTGGAAGGCTTTCAACACCTTGTAGAGACCCTGTGGAAGGCTTTCAACACCTTGTAGAGTCCCTGTGGAAGGCTTTCAACACCTTGTAGAGACCCTGTGGAAGCTTTCAACACCTTGTAGAGACCCTGTGGAAGGCTTTCAACACCTTGTAGAGACCCTGTGGAAGGCTTTCAACACCTTGTAGAGTCCCTGTGGAAGGCTTTCAACACCTTGTAGAGAGTCCCTGTGGAAGGCTTTCAACACCTAGAGACCCTGTGGAAGGCTTTCAACACCTTGTAGAGAAGGCTTTCAACACCTGTGGAAGGCTTTCAACACCTTGTAGAGACCCTGTGGAAGGCTTTCAACACCTTGTAGAGACCCTGTGGAAGGCTTTCAACACCTTGTAGAGACCCTGTGGAAGGCTTTCAACACCTTGTAGAGACACCTTGTAGAGACCCTGTGGAAGGCTTTCAACCACCTTGCTTTCAACACCTTGTAGACCCTGTGGAAGGCTTTCAACACCTTGTAGAGACCCTGTGGAAGGCTTTCAACACCTTGTAGAGTCCCTGTGGAAGGCTTTCAACACCTTGTAGAGTCCCTGTGGAACGCTTTCAACACCTTGTAGAGTCCATGACCCCGGTGAATTGAGGCTGTTCTGAGGGCAAAAGGTGGGGTGCAACTCAATATTAGGAAGGTGTTCTTAATGTTTTGTACACTCAGTGTATAATATAATTGTTGTTATTCTTATAATAATGCTAATAATACTTAGTATTATTCATGATTAACAATAATTATTACAGTGATTATTGGTATTAAATGGACCTATAGGCCTGCTGTATGTCTCTCCATACAGATGGTGGTTTCTAGTTGTGTTATAACTCTGTTTATAGTGGGAGGAGAGGACCGTCCAAGCCATCCACCTGTCAGGAATCATAAACACCAACCAAGATTTATACCCTCATTTCCATAACAGGAGATCATTAAAAGACAATTACTGTACTGTGATACTGCTCTGCTCAACGAGGTGGGGAGCGCCTGAGTGTCACACACACACACACACACACACACACAGAGAATTACTGCTCAGTTGAAAGAGGTGGGGAATGGCTGAGATACACACTCACGCATCACACACACACACACACACACACACACACACACACACACACACACACACACACACACACACACACACACACACACACACACACACACACACACACACACACACACACACACACACACACACACACACACACACACAAACACTTACTGCTCAAAGTGGTGGGGAATGTCTGAGAGGTTGAGAGCTGAGCTAACGTTGAGATGTTGCCAAATCTCATGTGTCGTTCCACAACAAAGGTGTTTATGAAGCTCTAATGACAGCAATGATTCAGTCTTCAGAAAACAAGCTTAAAATAAGCAAATTGAGCAAAGCCCACTAGAATAGGGACATTATCTCTCTTGACTCCATAGATTTGACTTTTTAGCAGGAAGTCTCTACCAAACTTAAATGAAATGTTAGTGACCTACAGCCCACTGTATGAGCTACTGTCAATAGAGTATAACAGGCTATAAGGAGAGACAGTCAGTTCATTAAGTTCATTAATCCTTTCAGTCAGTCAGTCAGTCAGTCAGTCAGTCAGTCAGTCAGTCAGTCAGTCAGTCAGTCAGTCAGTCAGTCAGTCAGTCAGTCAGTCAGTTAGTCAGTCAGTCAGTCAGTCAGTCAGTTCATTAAGTTCATTAATCCTTTCAGTCAGGCAGTCAGTCAGTCAGTCAGTCAGTCAGTCAGTCAGTCAGTCAGTTAGTCAGTCAGTCAGTCAGTCAGTCAGTCAGTCAGTTAGTTAGTCAGTCAGTCAGTCAGTCAGTCAGTTAGTCAGTCAGTCAGTTAGTTAGTTCAGTCAGTCAGTCAGTCAGTCAGTTAGTCAGTCAGCCAGTCAGTCAGTCAGTCAGTTAGTTAGTCAGTCAGTCAGTCAGTCAGTCAGTCAGTCAGTTAGTTAGTCAGTCAGTCAGTTAGTTAGTCAGTCAGTCAGTCAGTTAGTCAGTCAGTCAGTTAGTCAGTCAGTCAGTCAGTTAGTTAGTGACCTACAGCCCACTGTGAGCTACTGTCAGTAGAACAGGCTATAAGGAGAGACAGTCAGTTCATTAAGTTCATTAATCCTTTCAGTTAGTTAGTCAGTCAGTCAGTCAGTCAGTCAGTCAGTTAGTTAGTCAGTCAGTCAGTCAGTCAGTCAGTCAGTTAGTCAGTCAGTTAGTCAGTCAGTCAGTCAGTCAGTCAGTTAGTCAGTCAGCCAGTCAGTCAGTTAGTTAGTCAGTCAGTCAGTCAGTCAGTCAGTCAGTTAGTTAGTCAGTCAGTCACTGTTAGAACATTCAGTTAGTCAGTCAGTCAGTCAGTCAGTCAGTCAGTCAGTCAGTCAGTCAGTTAGTCAGTCAGCCAGTTCAGTTAGTCAGTCAGTCAGTCAGTCAGTTAGTCAGTCAGTCAGTTAGTCAGTCAGTCAGTCAGTCAGTTAGTCAGTTCAGTCAGTCAGTCCAGTCAGTCAGTCAGTTAGTCAGTCAGTCAGTCAGTCAGTCAGTTAGTCAGTCAGTCAGTCAGTCAGTCAGTCAGTTCAGTCAGTCAGTCAGTTAGTTAGTGACCTACAGCCCACTGTATGAGCTACTGTCAATAGCCAGTATAACAGGCTATAAGGAGGGACAGTCAGCCAGTCAGTCAGCCAGTCAGTCAGTCAGTAGTTAGTTAGTCAGTCAGTCAGTTAGTTAGTCAGTCAGTCAGTTAGTTAGTCAGTCAGTCAGTTAGTCAGTCAGTCAGTCAGTCAGTTAGTCAGTCAGTCAGTCAGTTAGTCAGTCAGTCAGTCAGTTCAGTTAAGTTCATTAGTCCTTTCAGTCAGTCAGTCAGTCAGTTAGTTAGTGACCTACAGCCCACTGTATGAGCTACTGTCAATAGAGTATAACAGGCTATAAGGAGGGACAGTCAGCCAGTCAGTCAGTCAGTTAGTTCATTCAGCCATTAATCCTTTTCAGTCAGTCAGTCAGTCAGTCAGTCAGTTAGTTAGTGACCTCAGCCCATATGAGCTACTGTTAGTAACAGGCTATAAGGAGGGACAGTCAGCCAGTCAGTCAGTCAGTTAGTTCATTAAGTTCATTAATCCTTTCAGTCAGTCAGCCAGTCAGTCAGTCAGTCAGTCAGACAGTCAGTTCATTAAGTTCATTAATCCTTTCAGTCAGTCAGCCATTCAGTCAGTCAGTCAGACAGTTAGTCAGTTCAGTTAATCCTTTCAGTCCATTCAGTCAGGTCAGTCAGCCAGGTCAGTTAGTCTGTTAAGTCAGTCAGTCAGTCAGGTCAGTCTAGTCAGTCAGTCAGTCAGTTAGTTCATTAATCCTTTCAGTCAGGCAGTCAGCCAGTTAGTTCTCAGTTAGTCAGTCTGTCAGTTAGTCAGTCAGTCAGTCAGTTAGTTAGCCAGTCAGTTAGTCAGTCAGTCAGTCAGCCAGTCAGTTAGTCAGTTAGTCAGCCAGTCAGCCAGTCAGTTAGTCAGTCAGTTAGTCAGTCTCAGTCAGTTAGTCAGCCAGTCAGTTAGTCAGTTAGTCAGCCAGTTAGTCAGTCAGTTAGTAGTCAGTCAGTCAGTCAGTCAGTTAGTCAGTTTGTCAGTCAGCCAGTCAGTTAGTCAGCCAGTCAGTTAGTCAGTCAGTTAGTTAGTTCAGCCAGTCAGTCAGTCAGTTAGTCAGTTAGTCAGTCTAGTTAGTTAGTCAGTCAGTTAGTCAGTCAGTCAGTCAGTTAGTCAGTCAGTTAGTCAGCCAGTCAGTCAGCCAGTCAGTTAGTCAGTTAGTTAGTCAGTCAGCCAGTCAACCAGTCAGTTAGTCAGTTAGTCAGTCAGTTAGTCAGCCAGTCAGTTAGTCAGTTAGTCAGTCAGTTAGTCAACCAGTCAGTTAGTCAGCCAGTCAGCCAGTCAGTTAGTCAGCCAGTTAGTCAGACAGTCAGTTAGCCAGTCAGTTAGTCAGCCAGTTAGTCAGCCAGTCAGTTAGTCAGTCAGTCAGTCAGTCAGTCAGTCAGTCAGTTAGTCAACCAGTCAGTTAGTCAGCCAGTCAGCCAGTCAGTTAGTCTGTCAGTCAGTCAGTCAGTCAGTCAGTCAGTCAGTCAGTCAGTCAACCAGCCAGTTAGTCAGACAGTCAGTTAGCCAGTCAGTTAGTCAGCCAGTTAGTCAGCCAGTCAGTTAGTCAGACAGTCAGTTAGTCAGTCAGTCAGTCAGTCAGTCAGTCAGTCAGTTAGTCAGTTAGTCAACCAGTCAGTTAGTCAGCCAGTCAGCCAGTCAGTTAGTCAGTCAGTCAGTCAGTCAGTCAGTTAGTCAACCAGTCAGTTAGTCAGCCAGTCAGCCAGTCAGTTAGTCAGCCAGTTAGTCAGACAGTCAGTTAGCCAGTCAGTTAGTCAGCCAGTTAGTCAGCCAGTCAGTTAGTCAGTCAGTCAGTCAGTCAGTTAGTCAGTCAGTCAGTTAGTCAGTCAGTTAGTCAGTTAGTCAGCCAGTCAGTCAGTTAGTCAGTCAGTTAGTCAGTCAGTCAGCCAGTCAGTCAGTCAGTTAGTCAGTCAGTCAGTCAGTCAGCCAGTCAGCCAGTCAGTTAGTCAGTCAGTTAGTCAGTCAGTCAGTCAGTTAGTCAGCCAGTCAGTTAGTCAGTTCAGTCAGTTAGTCAGTTAGTCAGCCAGTCAGTTAGTCAGATAGTCAGTTAGTCAGTCAGTCAGTCAGTTAGTCAGCCAGTCAGTTAGTCAGTCAGTCAGTTAGTCAGCCAGTCAGTTAGTCAGATAGTCAGTTAGTCAATTAGTCAGCCAGTCAGTTAGTTTGTCAGCCAGTCAGTTAGTCAGTCAGTTAGTCACTTAGTTAGTCAGCCAGTCAGCCAGCCAACCAGTTAGTCAGTCAGCCAGATAATCAGCCACTCAGTTAGTGAACTAGCCAGCAATTCAGCCAGCCTGTCAGTTAACCAGCCAGTCAGTTAGTCAACCAGCCAGTTGATACGTTAGTCAGCCAGCCAGCAAGCCAGTCAGGTAATCAGCCAGCCAGTCAGTTAATCAGCCAGCAAGCCAGTCAGGTAATCAGCCAGCCAGTCAGTTAATCAGCCAGCAAGCCAGTCAGGTAATCAGCCAGCCAGTCAGTTAATCAGCCAGCAAGCCAGTCAGTTAGTCAGCCAGTCAGTTAGTCTGCCAGCCAGTCAGTTAGTCAGTCAGCCAGTCAGTTAGTCAGTCAGTCAGTTAGTTAGTCAGCCAGCCAGCCAGATAACCAGCCAGTCAGTCAACCAGCCAGTCAGTTAGTCAGCCAGCCAGCAAGCCAGTCAGATAATCAGCCAGCCAGTCAGTTAACCAGCCAATCAGTTAGTCAACCAGCCAGTTGATACGTTAGTCAGTTAGTCAGCCAGCAAGCCAGTCAGAGCAAGCCAGTCAGGTAATCAGCCAGTCAGCCAGTCAGTTAGTCAGCAAGCAAGCCATTAGTCAGTCAAGCCAGTCAGTTAGTCAGCCAGTCAAGCCCAGTTAGTCAGTCAGCCATTCAGTCCAAGCCAGATAACCAGCCAGTCAGTTCAGTCAACCAGCCAGTTAGTCAGCCAGTCGTTAGTCTGCCAGCCCAGTCCAGCAGTCAGCCAGTCAGATAATCAGCCAGCCTGTCAGTCAGCCAGCCAGCCAGATAACCAGCCAGTCAGTTAGTCAACCAGCCAGTTGATACGTTAGTCAGCCAGCCAGCAAGCCAGTCAGGTAATCAGCCAGCAAGCCAGTCAGTTAGTCAGCCAGCAAGCCATTCAGTTAGTCAGCAAGCCAGTCAGTTAATTAGCCAGTCAGTTAGTCAGCCAGTCAGTTAGTCAGCAAGCAAGCCATTCAGTTAGTCAGCAAGCCAGTCAGTTAATTAGCCAGTCAGTTAGTCAGCCAGCCAGTCAGTTAATTAGCCAGTCAGTCAGTTAGTCAGCAAGCAAGCCAGTCAGGTAATTAGCCAGTCAGTTAGTTAGTCAGTCAGCCAGCCAGCCAGTCAGTTAATTAGCCAGCTAGTCAGTTAGTCAGCCAGCCAGTCAGTTAGTCAGCTAGTTAGTTTGTTAGTCAGCCAGCCAGCCAGCCACCCAGCCAGTCAGCAATTCAGTTAGTCAACTAGCCAGCAATTTAGCCAGCCAGCCAGTCAATTAATCGGCCAGCCAGTTAGCCAGCCAGCCAGTCAATTAATCAGCCAACCAGTTAGCCAGCCAGTTAGTCAGCCAGCCTGCCAGCCAATCAGTTAGTCAGCCAGCCAGCCATCCAGCCAGCCAGTGCTCCAACCCAGCTAGTCAGTTCAGTTGGACAGTTGTTCTCCTGAACTACAGTTCCACAACAAGACCTACATTCATCCCCGGCCCTTCCATCCATACTACACCCGAACAGTAAACTGTCACTACAATACCCACGAGCAGTAAACTATGTCACCCATCAGGGGTTAGGGTCAACAGCTTCATCATTCACCCCATCTCTCCATCCCTCCAACCCTCCATCGACCCACTTCAGGCCCTCCCTGAAATATGCCCCCTTCTAATTACAATTATTAATTGAAAATAGGAAATCAATGTCTGTGAATTAAGCCCACTGTGTCGCGTGCCGTGTGTGTGTGTGTGTGTGCATTTGTTTGTGTGTGTGTGTGCATTTGTTTGTGTGTGTGTGTGTGTGTCTTTGTGTTTGTGTGTGTGTGGAGTTGTGTGTGTGTGTGTGTGTGTGTGTGTGTGTGTGTGTGTGTGTGTGTGTGTGCTTGATGTACTGAGGAGTGTGTGTGTGTGTGTGTGTGTGTGTGTGCATTTGTTTGTGTGTGTGTGTGTGTGTGTGTGTGTGTGTGTGTGTGTGTGTGTGTGTGTGTGTGTGTGTGTGTGTGTGTGTGTGTGTGTGCATTTGTTTGTGTGTGTGTGTCTTTGTGTGCTTGATGTACTGAGGAGTTCATTGTGTGTGTGTGTGTGTGTGTGTGTGTGTGTGTGTGTGTGTGTGTGTGTGTGTGTGTGTGTGTGTGTGTGTGTGTGTGTGTCTTTGTGTGCTTGATGTACTGAGGAGTTCATTCGTCAGCAGTGTGTGTGTGTGTGTGTGTGTGTGTGTGTGTGTGTGTGTGTGTGTGTGTGTGCGTGCGTGCGTGCGTGCGTGCGTGCGTGCGTGTGTGCGTGCCTGCGTGCGTGTGTGTGAGAGGGTGCATGCATGCCTATCTGGGTTGCCTGGTTTCTGATTAGCTAGAGGATCTGTGTTGATCCTTGTTGAACCTAGCTGTGATTGGTTGAGTTTTCCTCTGGGTGGGGAACTCTCTCACACATTGCTTGTGAGTGATTACCGTGTTCTCATTTTGTCTGTGTTCCTGGTGTAATGCGATATGGATTTCAATAGAACTGTATCGAGTCAAGTCAGTCATCATTCATTATCCTATTATTTATTTGTGTTACTCTATTGACTTTAGTATTCTGTTTCCTCTCCCTGTTGCTGTTGAGAGAGGACAGTATGTTACTAGCAGGGGTGGGAAAAAAACTACCTAATTGTCATACTTGAGTAAAAGTAAAGAGAACTTAATAGAAAATGACTCAAGTAAAAGTGAAAATCACCCGGTAAAATACTACTTGAGTAAAAAGTCTAAAATTATTTGGTTTTAAATGTACTTAAGTATCAAAAGTGACTGTATAAATCATTTCAAAGGATCAGAGACAGGAGGAGGGATGACCAGGGATATTCTCTGTTTAGTGAGTACTCCAGATCAGAGGCAGGAGGAGGGATGACCAGGGATGTTCTCTGTTTAGTGAGTCCAGATCCAGGGATCAGGATATTCTCTGAGGTCCCCAGGAGGCAGGGATGACCAGGGATGTTCTCTGTTTAGTGAGTCCCCCAGATCAGAGACAGTAGGGATGACCAGGGATGTTCTCTGTTTAGTGAGTCCTCCAGATCAGAGGCAGTAGGGATGACCAGGGATGTTCTCTGTTTAGTGAGTCCTCCAGATCAGAGGCAGTAGGGATGACCAGGGATGTTCTCTGTTTAGTCAGTCCTCCAGATCAGAGGCAGTAGGGATGACCAGGGATGTTCTCTGTTTAGTGAGTCCTCCAGATCAGAGACAGATGGGATGACCAGGGATGTTCTCTGTTTAGTGAGTCCTCCAGATCAGAGACAGTAGGGATGACCAGGGATGTTCTCTGTTTAGTGAGTCCTCCAGATCAGAGACAGTAGGGATGACCAGGGATGTTCTCTGTTTAGTGAGTCCTCCAGATCAGAGGCAGTAGGGATGACCAGGGATGTTCTCTGTTTAGTGAGTCCTCCAGATCAGAGGCAGTAGGGATGACCAGGGATGTTCTCTGTTTAGTCAGTCCTCCAGATCAGAGGCAGGAGGCGGGATGATCAGGGATGTTCTCTGTTTAGTGAGTCCTCCAGATCAGAGGCAGGAGGAGGGATGATCAGGGATGTTCTCTGTTTAGTCAGTCCTCCAGATCAGAGGCAGGAGGCGGGATGATCAGGGATGTTCTCTGTTTAGTCAGTCCTCCAGATCAGAGGCAGGAGGAGGGATGATCAGGGATGTTCTCTGTTTAGTGAGTCCTCCAGATCAGAGGCAGGAGGAGGGATGACCAGGGATATTCTCTGTTTAGTGAGTCCCCCAGATCAGAGGCAGGAAGAGGGATGACCAGGGATGTTCTCTGTTTAGTGAGTCCTCCAGATCAGAGACAGTAGGGATGACCAGGGATGTTCTCTGTTTAGTGAGTCCTCCAGATCAGAGGCAGTAGGGATGACCAGGGATGTTCTCTGTTTAGTGAGTCCTCCAGATCAGAGACAGATGGGATGACCAGGGATGTTCTCTGTTTAGTGAGTCCTCCAGATCAGAGACAGTAGGGATGACCAGGGATGTTCTCTGTTTAGTGAGTCCTCCAGATCAGAGACAGTAGGGATGACCAGGGATGTTCTCTGTTTAGTGAGTCCTCCAGATCAGAGGCAGTAGGGATGACCAGGGATGTTCTCTGTTTAGTGAGTCCTCCAGATCAGAGGCAGTAGGGATGACCAGGGATGTTCTCTGTTTAGTCAGTCCTCCAGATCAGAGGCAGGAGGCGGGATGATCAGGGATGTTCTCTGTTTAGTGAGTCCTCCAGATCAGAGGCAGGAGGAGGGATGATCAGGGATGTTCTCTGTTTAGTCAGTCCTCCAGATCAGAGGCAGGAGGCGGGATGATCAGGGATGTTCTCTGTTTAGTCAGTCCTCCAGATCAGAGGCAGGAGGAGGGATGATCAGGGATGTTCTCTGTTTAGTGAGTCCTCCAGATGAGAGGCAGGAGTATGGATGACCAGGGATATTCTCTGTTTAGTGAGTCCTCCAGATCAGAGGCAGTAGGGATGACCAGGGATGTTCTCTGTTTAGTGAGTCCTCCAGATCAGAGACAGATGGGATGACCAGGGATGTTCTCTGTTTAGTGAGTCCTCCAGATCAGAGACAGTAGGGATGACCAGGGATGTTCTCTGTTTAGTGAGTCCTCCAGATCAGAGACAGTAGGGATGACCAGGGATGTTCTCTGTTTAGTGAGTCCTCCAGATCAGAGGCAGTAGGGATGACCAGGGATGTTCTCTGTTTAGTGAGTCCTCCAGATCAGAGGCAGTAGGGATGACCAGGGATGTTCTCTGTTTAGTCAGTCCTCCAGATCAGAGGCAGTAGGGATGACCAGGATGTTCTCTGTTTAGTGAGTCCTCCAGATCAGAGACAGATGGGATGACCAGGGATGTTCTCTGTTTAGTGAGTCCTCCAGATCAGAGACAGTAGGGATGACCAGGGATGTTCTCTGTTTAGTGAGTCCTCCAGATCAGAGACAGTAGGGATGACCAGGGATGTTCTCTGTTTAGTGAGTCCTCCAGATCAGAGGCAGTAGGGATGACCAGGGATGTTCTCTGTTTAGTGAGTCCTCCAGATCAGAGGCAGTAGGGATGACCAGGGATGTTCTCTGTTTAGTCAGTCCTCCAGATCAGAGGCAGGAGGCGGGATGATCAGGGATGTTCTCTGTTTAGTGAGTCCTCCAGATCAGAGGCAGGAGGAGGGATGATCAGGGATGTTCTCTGTTTAGTCAGTCCTCCAGATCAGAGGCAGGAGGCGGGATGATCAGGGATGTTCTCTGTTTAGTCAGTCCTCCAGATCAGAGGCAGGAGGGGGATGATCAGGGATGTTCTCTGTTTAGTGAGTCCTCCAGATCAGAGGCAGGAGGAGGGATGACCAGGGATATTCTCTGTTTAGTGAGTCCCCCAGATCAGAGGCAGGAAGAGGGATGACCAGGGATGTTCTCTGTTTAGTGAGTCCTCCAGATCAGAGACAGTAGGGATGACCAGGGATGTTCTCTGTTTAGTGAGTCCTCCAGATCAGAGGCAGTAGGGATGACCAGGGATGTTCTCTGTTTAGTGAGTCCTCCAGATCAGAGGCAGTAGGGATGACCAGGGATGTTCTCTGTTTAGTCAGTCCTCCAGATCAGAGGCAGTAGGGATGACCAGGGATGTTCTCTGTTTAGTGAGTCCTCCAGATCAGAGACAGATGGGATGACCAGGGATGTTCTCTGTTTAGTGAGTCCTCCAGATCAGAGACAGTAGGGATGACCAGGGATGTTCTCTGTTTAGTGAGTCCTCCAGATCAGAGACAGTAGGGATGACCAGGGATGTTCTCTGTTTAGTGAGTCCTCCAGATCAGAGGCAGTAGGGATGACCAGGGATGTTCTCTGTTTAGTGAGTCCTCCAGATCAGAGGCAGTAGGGATGACCAGGGATGTTCTCTGTTTAGTCAGTCCTCCAGATCAGAGGCAGGAGGGATGATCAGGGATGTTCTCTGTTTAGTGAGTCCTCCAGATCAGAGGCAGGAGGAGGGATGATCAGGGATGTTCTCTGTTTAGTCAGTCCTCCAGATCAGAGGCAGGAGGCGGGATGATCAGGGATGTTCTCTGTTTAGTCAGTCCTCCAGATCAGAGGCAGGAGGAGGGATGATCAGGGATGTTCTCTGTTTAGTGAGTCCTCCAGATGAGAGGCAGGAGTATGGATGACCAGGGATATTCTCTGTTTAGTGAGTCCTCCAGATCAGAGGCAGTAGGGATGACCAGGGATGTTCTCTGTTTAGTGAGTCCTCCAGATCAGAGACAGATGGGATGACCAGGGATGTTCTCTGTTTAGTGAGTCCTCCAGATCAGAGACAGTAGGGATGACCAGGGATGTTCTCTGTTTAGTGAGTCCTCCAGATCAGAGACAGTAGGGATGACCAGGGATGTTCTCTGTTTAGTGAGTCCTCCAGATCAGAGGCAGTAGGGATGACCAGGGATGTTCTCTGTTTAGTGAGTCCTCCAGATCAGAGGCAGTAGGGATGACCAGGGATGTTCTCTGTTTAGTCAGTCCTCCAGATCAGAGGCAGTAGGGATGACCAGGGATGTTCTCTGTTTAGTGAGTCCTCCAGATCAGAGACAGATGGGATGACCAGGGATGTTCTCTGTTTAGTGAGTCCTCCAGATCAGAGACAGTAGGGATGACCAGGGATGTTCTCTGTTTAGTGAGTCCTCCAGATCAGAGACAGTAGGGATGACCAGGGATGTTCTCTGTTTAGTGAGTCCTCCAGATCAGAGGCAGTAGGGATGACCAGGGATGTTCTCTGTTTAGTGAGTCCTCCAGATCAGAGGCAGTAGGGATGACCAGGGATGTTCTCTGTTTAGTCAGTCCTCCAGATCAGAGGCAGGAGGCGGGATGATCAGGGATGTTCTCTGTTTAGTGAGTCCTCCAGATCAGAGGCAGGAGGAGGGATGATCAGGGATGTTCTCTGTTTAGTCAGTCCTCCAGATCAGAGGCAGGAGGCGGGATGATCAGGGATGTTCTCTGTTTAGTCAGTCCTCCAGATCAGAGGCAGGAGGAGGGATGATCAGGGATGTTCTCTGTTTAGTGAGTCCTCCAGATGAGAGGCAGGAGTATGGATGACCAGGGATATTCTCTGTTTAGTGAGTCCTCCAGATCAGAGGCAGTAGGGATGACCAGGGATGTTCTCTGTTTAGTGAGTCCTCCAGATCAGAGACAGATGGGATGACCAGGGATGTTCTCTGTTTAGTGAGTCCTCCAGATCAGAGACAGTAGGGATGACCAGGGATGTTCTCTGTTTAGTGAGTCCTCCAGATCAGAGACAGTAGGGATGACCAGGGATGTTCTCTGTTTAGTGAGTCCTCCAGATCAGAGGCAGTAGGGATGACCAGGGATGTTCTCTGTTTAGTCAGTCCTCCAGATCAGAGGCAGGAGGCGGGATGATCAGGGATGTTCTCTGTTTAGTGAGTCCTCCAGATCAGAGGCAGGAGGAGGGATGATCAGGGATGTTCTCTGTTTAGTCAGTCCTCCAGATCAGAGGCAGGAGGCGGGATGATCAGGGATGTTCTCTGTTTAGTCAGTCCTCCAGATCAGAGGCAGGAGGAGGGATGATCAGGGATGTTCTCTGTTTAGTGAGTCCTCCAGATGAGAGGCAGGAGTATGGATGACCAGGGATATTCTCTGTTTAGTGAGTCCTCCAGATCAGAGGCAGTAGGGATGACCAGGGATGTTCTCTGTTTAGTGAGTCCTCCAGATCAGAGACAGATGGGATGACCAGGGATGTTCTCTGTTTAGTGAGTCCTCCAGATCAGAGACAGTAGGGATGACCAGGGATGTTCTCTGTTTAGTGAGTCCTCCAGATCAGAGGCAGTAGGGATGACCAGGGATGTTCTCTGTTTAGTGATCCTCCAGATCAGAGACAGGAGGGATGACCAGGGATGTTCTCTGTTTAGTGAGTCCTCCAGATCAGAGGCAGGAGGGATGACCAGGGATGTTCTCTGTTTAGTGAGTCCTCCAGATCAGAAACAGGAGGAGGGATGACCAGGGATGTTCTCTGTTTAGTGAGTCCTCCAGATCCAGGAGGAGGGATGACCAGGGATGTTCTCTGTTTAGTGAGTCCCCCAGATCAGAGGCAGGAGGAGGGATGACCAGGGATGTTCTCTGTTTAGTGAGTCCTCCAGATCAGAGGCAGGAGGAGGGATGACCAGGGATGTTCTCTGTTTAGTGAGTCCTCCAGATCAGAGGCAGGAGGAGGGATGACCAGGGATGTTCTCTGTTTAGTGAGTCCTCCAGATCAGAGGCAGTAGGGATGACCAGGGATGTTCTCTGTTTAGTGATCCAGATCAGAGGCAGGGATGACCAGGGATGTTCTCTGTTTAGTGAGTCCTCCAGATCAGAGGCAGGAGGAGGGATGACCAGGGATGTTCTCTGTTTAGTGAGTCCTCCAGATCAGAGGCAGGAGGAGGGATGACCAGGGATGTTCTCTGTTTAGTGAGTCCTCCAGATCAGAGGCAGGAGGAGGGATGACCAGGGATGTTCTCTGTTTAGTGAGTCCTCCAGATCAGAGGCAGGGAGGAGGGATGACCAGGGATGTTCTCTGTTTAGTGAGTCCTCCAGATCAGAGGCAGGAGGAGGGATGACCAGGGATGTTCTCTGTTTAGTGAGTCCTCCAGATCAGAGGCAGAGGGATGATCAGGGATGTTCTCTGTTTAGTCAGTCCTCCAGATCAGAGGCAGAGGGGATGACCAGGGATGTTCTCTGTTTAGTGAGTCCTCCAGATCAGAGGCACAGTAGGGATGACCAGGGATGTTCTCTGTTTAGTGAGTCCTCCAGATCAGAGGCAGTAGGGATGACCAGGGGATGTTCTCTGTTTAGTGAGTCCTCCAGATCAGAGACAGATGGGATGACCAGGGATGTTCTCTGTTTAGTGAGTCCTCCAGATCAGAGACAGTAGGGATGACAGGGATGTTCTCTGTTTAGTGAGTCCTCCAGATCAGAGACAGTAGATGACCAGGGATGTTCTCTGTTTAGTGAGTCCTCCAGATCAGAGGCAGTAGGGATGACCAGGATGTTCTCTGTTTAGTCAGTCCTCCAGATCAGAGGCAGGAGGCGGGATGATCAGGGATGTTCTCTGTTTAGTGAGTCCTCCAGATCAGAGGCAGGAGGAGGGATGATCAGGGATGTTCTCTGTTGGTCAGTCCTCCAGATCAGAGGCAGGAGGCGGGATGATCAGGGATGTTCTCTGTTTAGTCAGTCCTCCAGATCAGAGGCAGGAGGAGGGATGATCAGGGATGTTCTCTGTTTAGTGAGTCCTCCAGATGAGAGGCAGGAGTATGGATGACCAGGGATATTCTCTGTTTAGTGAGTCCTCCAGATCAGAGGCAGTAGGGATGACCAGGGATGTTCTCTGTTTAGTGAGTCCTCCAGATCAGAGACAGATGGGATGACCAGGGATGTTCTCTGTTTAGTGAGTCCTCCAGATCAGAGACAGTAGGGATGACCAGGGATGTTCTCTGTTTAGTGAGTCCTCCAGATCAGAGGCAGTAGGGATGACCAGGGATGTTCTCTGTTTAGTGAGTCCTCCAGATCAGAGACAGGAGGAGGGATGACCAGGGATGTTCTCTGTTTAGTGAGTCCTCCAGATCAGAGGCAGGAGGAGGGATGACCAGGGATGTTCTCTGTTTAGTGAGTCCTCCAGATCAGAAACAGGAGGAGGGATGACCAGGGATGTTCTCTGTTTAGTGAGTCCTCCAGATCAGAGGCAGGAGGAGGGATGACCAGGGATGTTCTCTGTTTAGTGAGTCCCCCAGATCAGAGGCAGGAGGAGGGATGACCAGGGATGTTCTCTGTTTAGTGAGTCCTCCAGATCAGAGGCAGGAGGAGGGATGACCAGGGATGTTCTCTGTTTAGTGAGTCCTCCAGATCAGAGGCAGGAGGAGGGATGACCAGGGATGTTCTCTGTTTAGTGAGTCCTCCAGATCAGAGGCAGTAGTGGTGACCAGGGATGTTCTCTGTTTAGTGAGTCGTCCAGATCAGAGGCAGGACATGACCAGGGATGTTCTCTGTTTAGTGAGTCCTCCAGATCAGAGGCAGTAGTGGTGACCACGGATGTTCTCTGTTTAGTGAGTCCTCCAGATCAGAGGCAGTAGTGGTGACCAGGGATGTTCTCTGTTTAGTGAGTCCTCCAGATCAGAGGCAGTAGGGATGACCAGGGATGTTCTCTGTTTAGTGAGTCCTCCAGATCAGAGGCAGTAGGGGTGACCAGGGATGTTCTCTGTTTAGTGAGTCCTCCAGATCAGAGGCAGTAGGGGTGACCAGGGATGTTCTCTGTTTAGTGAGTCCTCCAGATCAGAGGCAGTAGTGGTGACCAGGGATGTTCTCTGTTTAGTGAGTCCTCCAGGTCAGAGACAGTAGAGATGACCAGGGATGTTCTCTGTTTAGTGACTCCTCCAGACCAGAGGCAGTACATGACCAGGGATGTTCTCTGTTTAGTGAGTCCTCCAGATCAGAGGCAGTACATGACCAGGGTTGTTCTCTGTTTAGTGAGTCCTCCAGATCAGAGGCAGTACATGACCAGGGATTTTCTCTGTTTAGTGAGTCCTCCAGATCAGAGGCAGTAGGGATGACCAGGGATGTTATCTGTTTAGTGA
>NW_026290319.1:0-7363 GCF_023373465.1 Oncorhynchus keta
CTCTTTCCTTCATCTTTACGTCCTACAGGACTCATTACCTCACATTACCCATCTGAGGAACAACTTCAGCTACAAAATCACCCGTCTCTTCTCTCTCTCACGCCCACTCCTGTTCTCTCTCTTCTCTCTCTTCTCTACGCCCCCTCCTGTTCTCTCTTCTCTCTCTCTCTACGCCCACTCCTGTTCTCTTTCTTCTCTTCTCTCTCACAAGCCCCCTCCTGTTCTCTCTTCTCTATCTCACGCTCCTCTCCTGCTCTCTCTTCTCTTCTCTCTCTACGCCCCCTCCTGTTCTCTCTCTACTTCTCTCTCTCTCCTCTCCTCTCCTAGTTTCTCTCTCTCTCTTCTCTCTCTCTGCCTCTCTGTTCTCTCTCTCTCTTCTCTCTCTACGCCTCTCCTGTTCTCTCTTCATCTTCTCTCTCTACGCTCTCCTGTTCTCTCTCTCTCTTCTCTCTCACGCTTCTCTCTGCTCTCTCTTCTCTCTCTCTCTCTACGCCCTCCTGTTCTCTCTTCTCTTCTCTCTACTGAGCTCCTCCTGTTCTCTCTCTCTCTATCCTGCGTCCTCTCCTGTTCTCTCTTCTCTTCTCTCTCTCGCCACTCCTGTTCTCTCTTTCTCTTCTCTCTACGCCCCTCCTGTTCTCTCTCTCTCTCTCTCTCTACGTCCACTCCTGTTCTCTCTCTCTCTCTCACTAGCTCCCTCCTGTTTTCTGCTTCTCTATCCCACGTTCTCCTCCTGTTCTCTTCTACTCTCTCTCTCTACGCTCCCCTCCTGTTCTCTACTTCTCTCTCTCTACGCTCCCTCCTGTTCTCTGCTTCTCTCTCTCTCTACGCCTCCTCTCTCTCTCTCTCTCTTCTCTTCTCTCTCTACGCACTTCCTGTCTCTCTCTCTTCTACTTCCTCTCTCTTACTCCCTCCTGTTCTCCTCTCTCTTCTCTCTCTACGCTTCTCTCTGTTCTCTTCTCTCTCCACGCCCTCCTGTTCTCTCTTCTCTTCTCTCTCACGAGCCCCTTCCTGTTCTCTCTTCTCTTCTCTCTCTCTTACGCCCCCTCCTGTTCTCTCTTCTTCTTCTCTCTCTACGCTCCCTCTCTGTTCTCTTTCTCTCTACGCTTCTCTTCTCTCTCTCTTACTCTTCTCTCTCTACGCTCCTCCTGTTCTCGTCTTCTCTCTCTCTCTACGCCCCTCCTGTTCTCTCTCTCTCTCTACGCTCTCCTGTTCTCTCTTCTCTATCTCACGCCCTCTCCTCTTCTCTGCTTCTTCTTCTCTCTCTACGAGCCCCCTCCTGTTCTTTCTTCTCTTCTACGCCCTCTCTGTTCTCTCTTCTTCTCTCTCTACGCTCCTCCTGGTCTCTCTCTCTTCTCTCTCTACGTCCTCCTGATCTCTCTCTCTCTCTCTTCTCTCTCTACGCTTCTCTGTTCTTCTCTTCTCTCTTACGCCCTCCTGTTCTCTCTCTCTCTCTTCTCTTCTCTCTCTACGCTCTCCTGTTCTCTCTTCTCTTCTCTCTATCATTCTCTCTCTGTTCTCTCTTCTACTCTCTCTACGCTCCTGTTCTCTCTTCTGCTTCTCTCTCTACACTTCCTGTTCTCTCTCTCTCTCTCTCTATCCTGCCCTCTGTCTCTCTCTTCTCTCTCTCTACGTCTTACTGTTCTCTCTTCATCTTCTCTCTCTACTACTCCTGTTCATGCTATCTCTCTCTCTCTATGCATCATGTTTCATCTCTTCTCTCTCTACGCCCTCCTGTTCTCTCTTCATCTTCTCTCTCTCTACTGCACCTCCTGTTCTCTCTTTACTATGTCTCTACGCTCTCCTGCTTCTGTCTCTCTTCTCTCTACTCTACGTGCTCTCCTGTTACTCTTTCTCTATCCCACGCTCCCTCCTGTTCTCTCTTCTCTTTCTCTCTCTACGCTTCCGCTTCTCTTCTCTCTTACACTCTTCTCTCTCTACTCCTCCTGTTCTCTACTTCTCTTCTCTCTCTACTCCATCCTGTCTCTCTCTTACTATTTGCTTCTCTCTCTATGCCCCATCCTGTTCTCTCTATATCTCTCTCTCTACGCTCCCCTCCTGTTGTCTCTTCTCTATCCCACGCCCTCCATGTTCTATATCTTCTCTTCTCTCTCTACGAGTTCATCACTGTTCTCTCTTCTCTCTCTATGTCCCACTCCTGTTCTCTCTTCTCTTCTCTCTCACGCCCCTCCTGGTCTCTCTTCTCTACGCCCCTCCTGTTCTCTCTTCTCTTCTCTCTACGCCCCTCCTGTTCTCTATCTCTTTCTACTTCCGCCTCCTGTTCTCTCTTCTCTTCTCTCTCTACGCTTCCTCCTGTTCTCTTCTACTACTCTCTCTCTCTCTTCTGTTCTCTCTTCTCTATCGCTCTCTCCTGTTCTCTCTTCTCTTCTCTCTCTACGCCTCTCTCTGCTCTCTCTTCTCTTCTCTCTCTACGCTCCTCTTTCTCTCTTCTCTTCTCTCTCTACGCCCTCCTGTTCTCTCTTCTCTTCTCCTACGAGCCCCCTCCTGTTCTATTCTTCTCTTCTCTCTCTACGAGCCCCTCCTGTTCTCTCTTCTCTTTCTCTCTACGCCTCTCCTGTTCTCTCTTCTCTTCTCTCTCTACGCCTTCCTGTTCTCTCTCATTTTCTCTATCGTCTCTCTCTGTTCTCTCTTCTCTCTCTCCGCCCCTCCTGTTCTCTCTTCTCTTCTCTCTTATGTCCCCTCCTGTTCTCTCTCTATCTCTTCTCTTATCTCCCCTCCTAGTTCTCTCTCATCTCTCTATCTCTACGCCTCCTCTCTGTTCTCTTCTCTCTTCTTCTCTCTACGAGCCCTCCTGTTCTCTACTTCTCTATCCCACGTCCTCCTGCTTCTTTCTCTATCTCTGTCCGCCCCTCCTGTTCTCTATTCTCTTCTCTCTCACGCGCCACTCCTGCTATCTCTCTCTCTTCTCTTCTCTCTCTCACGCCTCTCCTGTTTCTCTCTTCTCTTCTCTCTCTACGCCCTCCTGTTCTCCTCTTCTCTTCTCTCTCTCTCGAGATCTCCATCCCACACCCCCTCCTGTTCTCTCTTCTCTCCACGAGCTCTCTATCCCACGCCTCCTGTTCTCTCTTCTCTCTGTCTCTCCTCTCTTTCTATCCCACGCCTCCCCTCCTGTTCTCTCTTCTTTCTCTCTCCCCTCTCTCTTATCCCACACCCGCTCCTGTTCTCTTCTCTCTCACGGGACATCTATCCCACGCCCCTCCTGTTCTCTCTTCTCTCTCCACGAGCTCTCTATCCCGCGCCCTCCTGTTCTCTCTTCTCTCTCCACGAATCTCTATCCCACGCCCCCTCCTGTTCTCTCTTCTCTCTCACGAGCTCTCTATCCCCGCCCTCCTGTTCTCTCTTCTCTCTCACGAGATCTCTATCCCCACCCCCTCCTGTTCTCTCTTCTCCTCTCCACGAGATCTCTATCCCGCCCCTCCTGTTCTCTCTTCTCTCTCTCTCCCCTCTCTTCTCTATCCCGCGCCCCTCCTGTTCTCTCTCTTCTCTCTCACAAGCTCTCTATCCCACGCCCCCTCCTGTTCTCTTTTCTTTCTCCTGAGATCTCTATCCACGCCCTCCTGTTCTCTCTCTTTCTCTCACGAGCTCTCTATCCCAAGCCCCCACCTGTTCTCTCACCCCCTCTCTTCTCTCTCTACGCCCCACCTGTTCTCTCTCCCCTCTTTGCTCTCTCTACTCCCCACCTCTCTCCTCCTGTTCTCTCTCCCCTCTCTTCTCTCTCTGCACCCCACCTCCCTCCCTCCTGTTCTCTCTCCCCTCTCTTCTCTCTCTCTCTCTACACCCCACCTCTCTCTTCCTCCTGTTCTCTCTCCCTCCCCCCTCTCTTTTCTTCTCTCGCTCACCCACCTCTCTCCCACCTGTTCTCTCTCTCCCCCTCTCTTCTCTCTCTACACCCCACCTCCCTCCCTCCTCCTGTTCTCTCTCCCCTCTCTTCTCTTCTCTACTCCCCACCTCTCTCCTCCCCTCTCCTGTTCTCTCTCCCCCTGTCCCCAGGGCTCTGTTCTAGGCCCTCTCCTATTCTCGCTATACACCAAGTCACTTGGCTCTGTCATAACCTCACATGGTCTCTCCTATCATTGCTATGCAGACGACACACAATTAATCTGACCAGGTGGCGAATCGCATCTCTGCATGTCTGGCAGACATATCAGTGTGGATGACGGATCACCACCTCAAGCTGAACCTCGGCAAGACGGAGCTGCTCTTCCTCCCGGGAAGGACTGCCCGTTCCATGATCTCGCCATCACGGTTGACAACTCCATTGTGTCCTCCTCCCAGAGCGCTAAGAACCTTGGCGTGATCCTGGACAACACCCTGTCGTTCTCAACTAACATCAAGGCGGTGGCCCGTTCCTGTAGGTTCATGCTCTACAACATCCGCAGAGTACGACCCTGCCTCACACAGGAAGCGGCGCAGGTCTAATCCAGGCACTTGTCATCTCCCGTCTGGATTACTGCAACTCGCTGTTGGCTGGGCTCCTGCCTGTGCCATTAAACCCCTACAACTCATCCAGAACGCCGCAGCCCGTCTGGTGTTCAACCTTCCCAAGTTCTCTCACGTCACCCCGCTCCTCCGCTCTCTCCACTGGCTTCCAGTTGAAGCTCGCATCCGCTACAAGACCATGGTGCTTGCCTACGGGCTGTGAGGGAACGGCACCTCAGTACCTCAGGCTCTGATCAGGCCCTACACCCAAACAAGGGCACTGCGTTCATCCACCTCTGGCCTGCTCGCCTCCCTACCACTGAGGAAGTACAGTTCCCGCTCAGCCCAGTCAAAACTGTTCTCTTCTCTCTCTCGCCCCCACCTCCTCCCTCCTGTTCTCTCTCCTCCTCTCTTCTCTTCTTCTCTAACCCACCTGTTCTCTCCCCTCTCTTCTCTCTCTACGCCCCCACTCTCTCTCCTCCTGTTCTCTCTCTCTCTTCTTTTCTTCTCTACACCCCACCTGTTCTCTCTCCTCTCTTGCTCTCTCTACGCCCCACCTGTTCTCTCTCCCTCTCTTATCTCTCTCTCTACGCCCCCACCTGTTCTCTCCTCCCCTCTCTTCTCTCTCTACGCCCCCGCCTCTCTCCCTCCTGTTCTCTCTCCTCCTCTCTTCCTCTCTCTACGCCCCCACCTGTTCTCTCTCTCCCTCTCTTCTCTCTCTACGCCCCCACCTCCCTCCCTCCTGTTCTCTCTCTCTCCTCCTGTTCTCTCTCCCCTCTCTTCTCTCTCTACTCCCGCACGTCTCTCCCTCCTGTTCTCTCACTCTCCCCCTCTCTTCTCTCTCTACGCCCCCACCTCTCTCTCCCTCCTGTTCTCTCTCTCCCTCTCTTATCTCTCTACTCCACCTCTCTCCCACCTGTTCTCTCTCTCTCTCCCCTCTCTCTCTCTCTCTACGCCCCCACCTCTCTCCCTCCTGTTCTCTCTCTCTCTCTCTCTCTCTCTCTCTACGCCCCACCTCTCTCCCTCCTGTTCTCTCTCTCTCTCCCCCCCTCTTCTTTTCTCTCTACGCCCCACCTCTCTCCCTCCTGTTCTCTCTCTCTCTCTCCCCTCTTCTCTCTCTCTCTACGCCCCCACCTCTCTCCCACCTGTTCTCTCTCTCTCCCCTCTCTCTCTCTCCTTCCAGTTCTCCTCTCTCTCTCCCTCCTGTTCTCTCTCTCTCCCCCTCTTCTCCTCCTCTACGCCCCACACCTCCCTCTCTCTGTTCTCTCTCCCCTCTCTTCTCTCTCTACGCCCCCACCTCTCTCCCTCCCTGTTCTCTCTCTCTCTCCCCTCTCTCTCTCTCTCTCTACGCCCCCACCTCTCTCCTTCCAGTTCTCTCTCTCTCCCCTCTCTTCTCTCTCTACGCCTCCCACCTCTCTCCCTCCTGTTCTCTCTCTCTCCCCCTCTCTTCTCTCTCTACGCCCCCACCTCTCTCCCTCCTGTTCTCCCTCCTCTCCCCTCTCTTCTCTCTACACCCCCACCTCTCTCCCTCCTGTTCTCTCTCTCCCCTCTCTCCTCTACGCCCCCACCTCTCTCCCTCCTGTTCTCTCTCCCCTCTCTCCCCTCTACGCCCCCATCTCTCCTCCTGTTCTCTCTCCCCTCTCTTCTCTCTCTACGCCCCCACCTCTCTCCCTCCAGTTCCTAGTAGAATCCAACAGATCAGAATATTCTGAAAGTTTGAAAGAAAGACATTTCACAGTAATGTAAGTTAGTTCGAGACAACCCCATGACCTTGGCAGAGTGATCATCTTTCCCACCAATACCCAACGTCTCCCTCTCCTAGACACTACGCAGCCACACCAAGCTGTACTGGGCTGGCATGGTTATACATACCACCATGGTTGCTGGACCCGTGCTGAAAAGGACAATGTGAGGAAACATATCAGACCAGTACATAACAAAGGGAGTTTGTTTGTTTGCTGTTTGTTGATTTTGTTGTTTGGTTGGTTAGTTAGTTAGTTAGTTAGTTAGTTAGTTAGTTAGTTAGTTAGTTAGTTAGTTAGTTAGTTAGTTGTTGGTTCATTGGTTAGTTAGTTAGTTAGTTGTTGGTTCATTGGTTAGTTAGTTGTCTGTCTAGAATTGTCTTTTTTCTGGTGCTGCGTTTTTATCATGTTTCACCACTTGGGGGCGCTAACTGACTAAGCATGTTGTAGTTCTGCTCCTCCTTTAATATTTCTCGAGAGAGCTGAACTGAACTTTACCGCAACAGGTGATCAATGTGAGCTTTACAGGTGTGTGTGTGTGTGTGTGTGTGTGTGTGTGTGTGTGTGTGTGTGTGTGTGTGTGTGTGTGTGTGTGTGTGTGTCCAGTGTGTGTGTGTGTGTGTGTGTCCAGTGTGTGTGTGTGTGTGTGTGTGCCAGTGCGTGTGTGTGTCCAGTGTGTGTGTGTGTGTGTGTCCAGTGTGTGTGTGTGTGTGTGTGTGTGTGTGTGTGTGTGTGTGTGTGGTGTCCAGTGTGTGTGTGTCCAGTGTGTCCAGTGTGTGTGTGTGTCCAGTGTGTCCATGTGTGTGTGTGTGTGTGTGTGTGTGTGTGTGTGTGTGTGTGTGTGTGTGTGTCCAGTGTGTGTGTGTGTGTGTGTGTGTGTGTGTGTCCAGTGTGTGTGTGTGTGTGTGTGTGTGTGTGTGTGTGTGTGTCCAGTGTGTGTGTGTGTGTGTGTGTGTGTGTGTGTGTGTGTGTGTGTGTGTGTGTGTGTGTGTGTGTGTGTGTGTGTGTCCAGTGTGTGTGTGTGTGTGTGTGTGTGTGTGTGTGTGTGTGTGTGTGTGTGTGTGTGTGTGTGTGTGTGTCCAGTGGTGTGTGTGTGTGTGTGTCCAGGTGTGTGTGTGTGTGTGTGTCCAGTGTGTGTGTGTGTGTGTGTCCAGTGTGTGTGTGTGTGTGTGTGTGTGTGTGTG
>NW_026290320.1:0-507 GCF_023373465.1 Oncorhynchus keta
AAAGGTCAACACCTGTTGTATTCGGTGCATGTAACAAGGAACATTTGATTTGATTTGAGTTGACGATATGCCACGGTCGTTATTGGGATCAACTTTGTCTCCACTTTTGTGGATTGGGGTGATCAGTCCTTGGTTCCAAATATAGGGGATGATGCCAGAGCTGAGGATGATGTTAAACAGTTTATGTATGGCCAATTGGAATTTGTAGTCTGTGTATTGTATCATTAATTCAAGATACCATAAACACCACAGGCCTTTTTGGGTTGGAGGGTTTGTAATTTTGTCCTGTAGTTCAAGTGTAGCCTGAAGTCCTTTTTAAATCCTAAATAATAATTTTTTGGGATGCAAATATGTTTTGTAATACAGTACTATGTGTGACCTTACATAGTTGTATGTTAGTGCGTGTCTGAGGGTATGCTCCGTGTCTTCTGTCAGAACAGGAGAGGTGTTGTTTGAACTAGCAGGATGTTGATGTGATTCTAGTCTGTCAGAACAGGAGATGTGTTG
>NW_026290321.1:0-50096 GCF_023373465.1 Oncorhynchus keta
GATATGGGTAACGACAGTATGATACTGTATAAACAACACTGACAGTATGTACTGTATAACAGATAAACAGTATGTTTAAACACTAGATATGGGTAAATGACAGTATGATACTGTATAAACAACACTAGATATGGGTAACTAACAGTATGATACTGTATAAACACTAGATATGGGTAACAACAGTATGATACTGTATAAACAACACTAGATATGGGTAACTAACAGTATGATACTGTTTAAACACTAGATATGGGTAACGACAGTATGATACTGTATAAACAACACTAGATATGGGTAACTAACAGTATGATACTGTATAAACACTAGATATGGGTAACGACAGAATGATACTGTATAAACACCACTAGATATGGGTAACGACAGTATGATACTGTATAAACAACACTAGATATGGGTAACGACAGTATGATACTGTATAAACACTAGATATGGGTAACGACAGTATGATACTGTATAAACAACACTAGATATGGGTAACGACAGTATAATACTGTATAAACACTAGATATGGGGTAACGACAGTATGATACTGTATAAACAACACTAGTTATGGGTAACGACAGTATAATACTGTATAAACACTAGATATGGGTAATGACAGTATGATACTGTATAAACACTAGATATGGTTAACGACAGTATGATACTGTATAAACAACACTAGATATGGGTAATGACAGTATGATACTGTATAAACACTAGATATGGGTAATGACAGTATGATACTGTATAAACACCACTAGATATGGGTAACTAACAGTATGATACTGTATAAACAACACTAGATATGGGTAATGACAGTATGATACTGTATAAACAACACTAAATATGGGTAATGACAGTATAATACTGTATAAACACTAGATATGGGTAATGACAGTATGATATTGTATAAAACCACTAGATATGGGTAATGACAGTATGATACTGTATAAACACTAGATATGGGTAACGACAGTATGATACTGTATAAACAACACTAGATATGGGTAACGACAGTATGATACTGTTTAAACACTAGATATGGGTAATGACAGTATAATACTGTATAAACACTAGATAACAGTATGATACTGTATAAACACTAGATATGGGTAACGACAGTATGATACTGTATAAACAACACTAAATATGGGTAATGACAGTATAATACTGTATAAACACTAGATATGGGTAATGACAGTATGATACTGTATAAACACCACTAAATATGGGTAACGACAGTATGATACTGTATAAACACTAGATATGGGTAATGACAGTATAATACTGTATAAACACTAGATATGGGTAACGACAGTATGATACTGTATAAACAACACTAGATATGGGTAACGACAGTATAATACTGTATAAACACTAGATATGGGTAATGACAGTATGATACTGTATAAACACTAGATATGGGTAATGACAGTATGATACTGTATAAAACACTAGATATGGGTAATGACAGTATGATACTGTATAAACACTAGATATGGGTAACGACAGTATGATACTGTATAAACAACACTAGATATGGGTAATGACAGTATGATACTGTATAAACACTAGATATGATACAGTATGATACTGTATAAACAACACTAGATATGGGTAACTAACAGTATGATACTGTATAAACACTAGATATGGGTAACGACAGTATGATACTGTATAAACAACACTAGATATGGGTAACGACAGTATGATACTGTATAAACAACACTAGATATGGGTAATGGCAGTATGATACTGTATAAACAACACTATATATGGGTAACGACAGTATGATACTCTATAAACACTAGATATGGGTAACGACAGTATGATACTGTATAAACAACACTAGATATGGGTAATGACAGTATGATACTGTATAAACACTAGATATGGGTAACGACAGTATGATACTGTATAAACAACACTAAATATGGGTAATGACAGTATAATACTGTATAACCACTAGATATGGGTAATGACAGTATGATACTGTATAAACACCACTAAATATGGGTAACGACAGTATGATACTGTATAAACACTAGATATGGGTAATGACAGTATAATACTGTATAAACACTAGATATGGGTAACGACAGTATGATACTGTATAAACACTAGATATGGGTAATGACAGTATGATACTGTATAAACACTAGATATGGGTAACGACAGTATGATACTGTATAAACACTAGATATGGGTAATGACAGTATAATACTGTATAAACACTAGATATGGGTAATGACAGTATGATACTGATATGGGTAACTAGATATGGGTAATGACAGTATAATACTGTATAAACACAGTATGATACTGTATAAAACAACACTAGATATGGGTAACGACAGTATGATACTGTATAAACACTAGATATGGGTAATGACAGTATGATACTGTATAAACACCACTAGATATGGGTAACGACAGTATGATACTGTATAAACACTAGATATGGGTAACGACAGTATGATACTGTATAAACAACACTAGATATGGGTAATGACAGTATGATACTGTATAAACACTAGATATGGGTAATGACAGTATGATACTGTATAAACACTAGATATGGGTAACGACAGTATGATACTGTATAAACAACACTTGATATGTATAAACAACACAGATATGGGTAATGACAGTATGATACTGTATAAACAACACTAGATATGGGTAATGACAGTATGATACTGTATAAACACTAGATATGGGTAATGACAGTATGATACTGTATAAACAACACTAGATATGGGTAACTAACAGTATGATACTGATATGGGTAACGACATATGATACTGTATAAACACTAGATATGGGTAATGACAGTATAATATGTATACTAGATATAAACAGTATGATACTGTATAAACAACACTAGATATGGGTAATGACAGTATGATACTGTATAAACACTAGATATGGGTAATGACAGTATGATACTGTATAAACACTAGATATGGGTAATGACAGTATGATACTGTATAAAAACACTAGATATGGGTAACTGACAGTATGATACTGTATAAACACTAGATATGGGTACAGTATGATACTGTATAAACACTAGATATGGGTAACGACAGTATGATACTGTATAAACAACACTAGATATGGGTAACGACAGTATAATACTGTATAAACACTAGATATGGGTAATGACAGTATGATACTGTATAAACACTAGATATGGGTAATGACAGTATAATACTGTATAAACACTAGATATGGGTAATGACAGTATGATACTGTATAAAACAACACTAGATATGGGTAACTAGACAGTATGATACTGTATAAACACTGGATATGGGTAACGACAGTATGATACTGTATAAACACTAGATATGGGTAATGACAGTATGATACTGTATAAACACTAGATATGGGTAACGACAGTATGATACTGTATAAACACTAGATATGGGTAACGACAGTATGATACTGTGACAGTAATACAACACTAGATATGGGTAACTAACAGTATGATACTGTATAAAACACTAGATATGGGTAACGACAGTATGATACTGTATAAACACTAGATATGGGTATGACACTAGATATACTGTGTAAACAACACTAGATATGGGTATACGTATAAACAACACTTATGATACTGTATAAACACTATGGATAAACAGTATAATACTGTATAAACAACACTAGATATGGTAAATGTAATGACAGTATGATACTGTATAAACACTAGATATGGGTAACGACAGTATGATACTGTATAAACACTAGATATGGGTAACGACAGTATGATACTGTATAAACACTAGATATGGGTAACGACAGTATGATACTGTATAAACAACACTAGATATGGGTAACGACAGTATGATACTGTATAAACAACACTAGATATGGGTAACGACAGTATGATACTGTATAAACAACACTAGATATGGGTAACGACAGTATGATACTGTATAAACAACACTAGATATGGGTAACGACAGTATGATACTGTATAAACACTAGATATGGGTAACGACAGTATGATACTGTATAAACACTAGATATGGGTAATGACAGTATGATACTGTATAAACACTAGATATGGGTAATGACAGTATGATACTGTATAAACAACACTAGATATGGGTAATGACAGTATGATACTGTATAAACAACACTAGATATGGGTAACGACAGTATGATACTGTATAAACACTAGATATGGGTAACGACAGTATGATACTGTATAAACAACACTAGATATGGGTAATGACAGTATGATACTGTATAAACAACACTAGATATGGGTAACGACAGTATGATACTGTATAAACAACACTAGATATGGGTAACGACAGTATGATACTGTATAAACACTAGATATGGGTAACGACAGTATGATACTGTATAAACACTAGATATGGGTAACGACAGTATGATACTGTATAAACACCACTAGATATGGGTAACGACAGTATGATACTGTATAAACAACACTAGATATGGGTAACGACAGTATGATACTGTATAAACACTAGATATGGGTAACGACAGTATGATACTGTATAAACACTAGATATGGGTAACGACAGTATGATACTGTATAAACAACACTAGATATGGGTAATGACAGTATGATACTGTATAAACACTAGATATGGGTAACGACAGTATGATACTGTATAAACAACACTAGATATGGGTAACTAGATATGGACAGTATGATACTGTATAAACACTAGATATGGGTAATGACAGTATGATACTGTATAAACAACACTAGATATGGGTAAAGACAGTATGATACTGTATAAACACTAGATATGGGTAATGACAGTATAATACTGTATAAACACTAGATATGGTAATGACAGTATGATACTGTATAAACACTAGATATGGGTAATGACAGTATGATACTGTATAAACAACACTATATATGGGTAACGACAGTATAATACTGTATAAACACTAGATATGGGTAATGACAGTATGATACTGTATAAACAACACTAGATATGGGTAATGACAGTATGATACTGTATAAACAACACTAGATATGGGTAATGACAGTATGATACTGTATAAACAACACTAGGTATGAGTAATGACAGTATGATACTGTATAAACACCACTAGATATGGGTAACGACAGTATGATACTGTTATAAACACTAGATATGGGTAACGACAGTATAATACTGTATAAACAACACTAGATATGGGTAACGACAGTATGATACTGTATAAACACCACTAGATATGGGTAACGACAGTATGATACTGTTATAAACACTAGATATGGGTAACGACAGTATAATACTGTATAAACAACACTAGATATGGGTAACGACAGTATGATACTGTATAAACACTAGATATGGGTAACGACAGTATGATACTGTATAAACAACACTAGATATGGGTAATGACAGTATGATACTGTATAAACAACACTAGATATGGGTAACGACAGTATGATACTGTATAAACACTAGATATGGGTAATGACAGTATGATACTGTATAAACAACACTAGATATGGGAAACGACAGTATAATACTGTATAAACACTAGATATGGGTAATGACAGTATGATACTGTATAAACAACACTAGATATGGGTAATGACAGTATGATACTGTATAAACAACACTATATATGGGTAACGACAGTATAATACTGTATAAACACTAGATATGGGTAATGACAGTATGATACTGTATAAACAACACTAGATATGGGTAATGACAGTATGATACTGTATAAACAACACTAGATATGGGTAACGACAGTATGATACTGTATAAACACTAGATATGGGTAACGACAGTATGATACTGTATAAACACTAGATATGGGTAACGACAGTATGATACTGTATAAACAACACTAGATATGGTAATGACAGTATAATACTGTATAAACACTAGATATGGGTAATGACAGTATGATACTGTATAAACAACACTAGATATGTGTATATAATACTGTATAAACACTAGATATGGGTAATGACAGTATGATACTGTATAAACACTAGATATGGGTAACGACAGTATGATACTGTATAAACACTAGATATGAGTAATGACAGTATGATACTGTATAAACAACACTAGATATGGGTAACGACAGTATAATACTGTATAAACACTAGATATGAGTAATGACAGTATGATACTGTATAAAACACTAGATATGGGTAATGACAGTATGATACTGTATAAACACTAGATATGGGTAAACAGTATAATACTGTATAAACACCACTAGATATGGGTAATGACAGTATGATACTGTATAAACAACACTAGATATGGGTAATGACAGTATGATACTGTATAAACAACACTAGATATGGGAAACGACAGTATAATACTGTATAAACACTAGATATGGGTAATGACAGTATGATACTGTATAAACAACACTAGATATGGGTAATGACAGTATGATACTGTATAAACAACACTATATATGGGTAACGACAGTATAATACTGTATAAACACTAGATATGGGTAATGACAGTATGATACTGTATAAACAACACTAGATATGGGTAATGACAGTATGATACTGTATAAACAACACTAGATATGGGTAATGACAGTATGATACTGTTATAAACACTAGATATGGGTAACGACAGTATAATACTGTATAAACAACACTAGATATGGGTAACGACAGTATGATACTGTATAAACACCACTAGATATGGGTAACGACAGTATGATACTGTATAAACACTAGATATGGGTAACGACAGTATGATACTGTATAAACACTAGATATGGGTAATGACAGTATGATACTGTATAAACACTAGATATGGGTAACGACAGTATGATACTGTATAAACACCACTAGATATGGGTAACGACAGTATGATACTGTATAAACACCACTAGATATGGGTAACGACAGTATGATACTGTATAAACACTAGATATGGGTAATGACAGTATGATACTGTATAAACACTAGATATGGGTAATGACAGTATGATACTGTATAAACACCACTAAATATGGGTAACGACAGTATGATACTGTATAAACACTAGATATGGGTAATGACAGTATAATACTGTATAAACACTAGATATGGGTAACGACAGTATGATACTGTATAAACAACACTAGATATGGGTAACGACAGTATAATACTGTATAAACACTAGATATGGGTAATGACAGTATGATACTGTATAAACAACACTAGATATGGGTAACGACAGTATAATACTGTATAAACAACACTAGATATGGGTAACGACAGTATGATACTGTATAAACAACACTAGATATGGGTAACGACAGTATGATACTGTATAAACACTGGATATGGGTAACGACAGAATGATACTGTATAAACACTAGATATGGGTAATGACAGTATGATACTGTATAAACACTAGATATGGGTAATGACAGTATAATACTGTATAAACACTAGATATGGGTAACGACAGTATGATACTGTATAAACACTAGATATGAGTAATGACAGTATGATACTGTATAAACAACACTAGATATGGGTAACGACAGTATAATACTGTATAAACACTAGATATGAGTAATGACAGTATGATACTGTATAAACACTAGATATGGGTAATGACAGTATGATACTGTATAAACACTAGATATGGGTAACGACAGTATAATACTGTATAAACACTAGATATGGGTAATGACAGTATGATACTGTATAAACAACACTAGATATGGGTAATGACAGTATGATACTGTATAAACACCACTAGATATGGGTAACGACAGTATGATACTGTATAAACACTAGATATGGGTAATGACAGTATGATACTGTATAAACAACACTAGGTATGAGTAATGACAGTATGATACTGTATAAACACCACTAGATATGGGTAACGACAGTATGATACTGTTATAAACACTAGATATGGGTAACGACAGTATAATACTGTATAAACAACACTAGATATGGGTAACGACAGTATGATACTGTATAAACACCACTAGATATGGGTAACGACAGTATGATACTGTTATAAACACTAGATATGGGTAACGACAGTATAATACTGTATAAACAACACTAGATATGGGTAACGACAGTATGATACTGTATAAACACCACTAGATATGGGTAACGACAGTATGATACTGTATAAACACTGATATGGGTAACGACAGTATGATACTGTATAAACAACACTAAATATGGGTAAAGACAGTATGATACTGTATAAACACTAGATATGGGTAACGACAGTATGATACTGTATAAACAACACTAGATATGGGTAATGACAGTATGATACAGTATAAACACTAGATATGGGTAATGACAGTATGATACTGTATAAACACTAGATATGGGTAACGACAGTATGATACTGTATAAACACTAGATATGGGTAACGACAGTATAATACTGTATAAACACTAGATATGGGTAACGACAGTATGATACTGTATAAACACTAGATATGGGTAACGACAGTATGATACTGTATAAACAACACTAGATATGGGTAATGACAGTATGATACTGTATAAACAACACTAGATATGGGTAACGACAGTATGATACTGTATAAACACTAGATATGGGTAATGACAGTATGATACTGTATAAACACTAGATATGGGTAACGACAGTATAATACTGTATAAACACTAGATATGGGTAACACAGTATGATACTGTATAAACACTAGATATGAGTAACGACAGAATGATACTGTATAAACACTGGATATGGGTAACGACAGAATGATACTGTATAAACACTAGATATGGGTAATGACAGTATGATACTGTATAAACACTAGATATGGGTAACGACAGTATAATACTGTATAAACACTAGATATGGGTAACGACAGTATGATACTGTATAAACACTAGATATGAGTAACGACAGTATGATACTGTATAAACAACACTAGATATGGGTAACGACAGTATGATACTGTATAAACAACACTAGATATGGGTAACGACAGTATGATACTGTATAAACACTAGATATGGGTAACGACAGTATGATACTGTATAAACAACACTAGATATGGGTAACGTTTTTGTAAGTCGCTCTGGATAAGAGCGTCTGCTAAACGACTTAAATGTAAATGTAAATGTAACGACAGTATGATACTGTATAAACACTGGATATGGGTAACGACAGAATGATACTGTATAAACACTAGATATGGGTAACGACAGTATAATACTGTATAAACACTAGATATGGGTAACGACAGTATGATACTGTATAAACAACACTAGATATGGGTAACGACAGTATGATACTGTATAAACAACACTAGATATGGGTAACGACAGTATGATACTGTATAAACAAACTAGATATGGGTAACGACAGTATAATACTGTATAAAAACACTAGATATGGGTAACGACAGTATGATACTGTATAAACACTAGATATGGGTAATGGCAGTATGATACTGTATAAACACTAGATATGGGTAATGACAGTATAATACTGTATAAACAACACTAGATATGGGTAAAGACAGTATGATACTGTATAAACAACACTAGATATGGGTAACGACAGTATGATACTGTATAAACACTGGATATGGGTAACGACAGAATGATACTGTATAAACAACACTAGATATGGGTAACGACAGTATGATACTGTATAAACAACACTAGATATGGGTAACGACAGTATGATACTGTATAAACACTAGATATGGGTAACGACAGTATGATACTGTATAAACAACACTAGATATGGGTAATGACAGTATGATACTGTATAAACAACACTAGATATGGGTAACGACAGTATGATACTGTATAAACACTAGATATGGGTAACGACAGTATGATACTGTATAAACACTAGATATGGGTAACGACAGTATGATACTGTATAAACACTAGATATGGGTAACGACAGTATGATACTGTATAAACACTAGATATGGGTAACGACAGAATGATACTGTATAAACAACACTAGATATGGGTAACGACAGTATGATACTGTATAAACACTAGATATGGGTAACGACAGTATGATACTGTATAAACACTAGATATGGGTAATGGCAGTATGATACTGTATAAACAACACTATATATGGGTAACGACAGTATGATACTCTATAAACACTAGATATGGGTAACGACAGTATGATACTGTATAAACAACACTAGATATGGGTAACGACAGTATGATACTGTATAAACACTAGATATGGGTAACGACAGTATGATACTGTATAAACAACACTAAATATGGGTAATGACAGTATAATACTGTATAAACACTAGATATGGGTAATGACAGTATGATACTGTATAAACACCACTAAATATGGGTAATGACAGTATGATACTGTATAAACACTAGATATGGGTAATGACAGTATAATACTGTATAAACACTGGATATGGGTAACGACAGAATGATACTGTATAAACAACACTAGATATGGGTAAAGACAGTATGATACTGTATAAACAACACTAGATATGGGTAACGACAGTATGATACTGTATAAACAACACTAGATATGGGTAAAGACAGTATGATACTGTATAAACAACAGTAGATATGGGTAACGACAGAATGATACTGTATAAACAACACTAGATATGGGTAAAGACAGTATGATACTGTATAAACAACACTAGATATGGGTAACGACAGTATGATACTGTTATAAACACTAGATATGGGTAATGACAGTACGATACTGTATAAATAACACTAGATATGGGTAACGACAGTATGATACTGTATAAACACTAGATATGGGTAACGACAGTATGATACTGTATAAACACTAGATATGGGTAACGACAGTATAATACTGTATAAACACTAGATATGGGTAACGACAGTATGATACTGTATAAACACTAGATATGGGTAATGACAGTATAATACTGTATAAACACTAGATATGGGTAACGACAGTATGATACTGTATAAACAACACTAGATATGGGTAACGACAGTATGATACTGTATAAACACTGGATATGGGTAACGACAGAATGATACTGTATAAACACTAGATATGGGTAACGACAGTATGATACTGTATAAACACTAGATATGGGTAACGACAGTATGATACTGTATAAACAACACTAGATATGGGTAACGACAGTATGATACTGTATAAACAACACTAGATATGTGTAATGGCAGTATGACACTGTACAAACAACACTATATATGGGTAACGACAGTATGATACTCTATAAACACTAGATATGGGTAACGACAGTATGATACTGTATAAACAACACTAGATATGGGTAACGACAGTATGATGCTGTTATAAACACCACTAGATATGGGTAACGACAGTATGATACTGTATAAACACTAGATATGGGTAACGACAGTATGATACTGTATAAACACTGGATATGGGTAACGACAGAATGATACTGTATAAACACTAGATATGGGTAACGACAGTATAATACTGTATAAACACTAGATATGGGTAACGACAGTATGATACTGTATAAACAACACTAGATATGGGTAACGACAGTATGATACTGTATAAACAACACTAGATATGGGTAACGACAGTATGATACTGTATAAAAACACTAGATATGGGTAACGACAGTATGATACTGTATAAACAACACTAGGTATGGGTAACGACAGTATAATACTGTATAAACACTAGATATGGGTAACGACAGTATGATACTGTATAAACACTAGATATGGGTAATGGCAGTATGATACTGTATAAACAACACTAGATATGGGTAACGACAGTATAATACTGTATAAACACTAGATATGGGTAACGACAGTATGATACTGTATAAACACTAGATATGGGTAATGACAGTATAATACTGTATAAACACTAGATATGGGTAACGACAGTATGATACTGTATAAACAACACTAGATATGGGTAACGACAGTATAATACTGTATAAACACTAGATATGGGTAATGACAGTATGATACTGTATAAACAACACTAGATATGGGTAACGACAGTATAATACTGTATAAACAACACTAGATATGGGTAACGACAGTATGATACTGTATAAACAACACTAGATATGGGTAACGACAGTATGATACTGTATAAACAACACTAGATATGGGTAATGACAGTATGATACTGTATAAACAACACTAGATATGGGTAATGACAGTATGATACTGTATAAACAACACTAGATATGGGTAACGACAGTATGATACTGTATAAACACTAGATATGGGTAACGACAGAATGATACTGTATAAAACACTAGATATGGGTAATGACAGTATGATACTGTATAAACACTAGATATGGGTAATGACAGTATGATACTGTATAAACACTAGATATGGGTAACGACAGTATAATACTGTATAAACAACACTAGATATGGATAACGACAGTATGATACAGTATAAACAACACTAGATATGGGTAATGACAGTATGATACTGTATAAACAACACTAGATATGGGTAACGACAGTATGATACTATATAAACACTAGATATGAGTAAAGACAGTATGATACTGTATAAACACCACTAGATATGGGTAACGACAGTATGATATTGTATAAACACCACTAGATATGGGTAACGACAGTGTGATACTGTATAAACAACACTAGATATGGGTAACGACAGTATGATACTGTATAAACACTAGATATGGGTAACGACAGTATAATACTGTATAAACACTAGATATGGGTAACGACAGTATGATACTGTATAAACACTAGATATGGGTAATGACAGTATAATACTGTATAAACACTAGATATGGGTAACGACAGTATGATACTGTATAAACAACACTAGATATGGGTAACGACAGTATGATACTGTATAAACACTGGATATGGGTAACGACAGAATGATACTGTATAAACACTAGATATGGGTAATGACAGTATGATACTGTATAAACACTAGATATGGGTAACGACAGTATAATACTGTATAAACACTAGATATGGGTAACGACAGTATGATACTGTATAAACACTAGATATGAGTAACGACAGTATGATACTGTATAAACAACACTAGATATGGGTAACGACAGTATGATACTGTATAAACAACACTAGATATGGGTAACGACAGTATGATACTGTATAAACACTAGATATGGGTAACGACAGTATGATACTGTATAAACAACACTAGATATGGGTAACGTTTTTGTAAGTCGCTCTGGATAAGAGCGTCTGCTAAACGACTTAAATGTAAATGTAAATGTAACGACAGTATGATACTGTATAAACACTGGATATGGGTAACGACAGAATGATACTGTATAAACACTAGATATGGGTAACGACAGTATAATACTGTATAAACACTAGATATGGGTAACGACAGTATGATACTGTATAAACAACACTAGATATGGGTAACGACAGTATGATACTGTATAAACAACACTAGATATGGGACGACAGTATGATACTGTATAAACAACACTAGATATGGGTAACGACAGTATGATACTGTATAAACAAAACTAGATATGGGTAACGACAGTATAATACTGTATAAACACTAGATATGGGTAACGACAGTATGATACTGTATAAACACTAGATATGGGTAATGGCAGTATGATACTGTATAAACACTAGATATGGGTAATGACAGTATAATACTGTATAAACAACACTAGATATGGGTAAAGACAGTATGATACTGTATAAACAACACTAGATATGGGTAACGACAGTATGATACTGTATAAACACTGGATATGGGTAACGACAGAATGATACTGTATAAACAACACTAGATATGGGTAATGACAGTATGATACTGTATAAACAACACTAGATATGGGTAACGACAGTATGATACTGTATAAACACTAGATATGGGTAACGACAGTATGATACTGTATAAACAACACTAGATATGGGTAATGACAGTATGATACTGTATAAACAACACTAGATATGGGTAACGACAGTATGATACTGTATAAACACTAGATATGGGTAACGACAGTATGATACTGTATAAACACAGTATGATACTGTATAAACACTAGATATGGGTAACACAGTATGATACTGTATAAACACTAGATATGGGTAACGACAGTATGATACTGTATAAACAACACTAGATATGGGTAACGACAGATACTGTATAAACACTAGATATAAACATACTGTATAAACACTAGATATGGGTAATGACAGTATGATACTGTATAAACACCACTAGATATGGGTAACGACAGTATGATACTGTATAAACACTAGATATGGGTAACGACAGTATGATACTGTATAAACAACACTAGATATGGGTAACGACAGTATGATACTGTATAAACACTAGATATGGGTAATGACAGTATGATACTGTATAAACACCACTAGATATGGGTAACGACAGTATGATACTGTATAAACACTAGATATGGGTAATGACAGTATGATACTGTATAAACACTAGATATGGGTAATGACAGTATGATACTGTTTAAACACTAGATATGGGTAACTAACAGTATGATACTGTATAAACACTAGATATGGGTAACGACAGAATGATACTGTATAAACAACACTAGATATGGGTAACGACAGTATGATGCTGTTATAAACACCACTAGATATGGGTAACGACAGTATGATACTGTATAAACAACACTAAATATGGGTAAAGACAGTATGATACTGTATAAACACTAGATATGGGTAACGACAGTATGATACTGTATAAACAACACTAGATATGGGTAAAGACAGTATGATACTGTATAAACAACACTAGATATGGGTAACGACAGTATGATACTGTTATAAACACTAGATATGGGTAATGACAGTACGATACTGTATAAACAACACTAGATATGGGTAAGACAGTATGATACTGTATAAACACTAGATATGGGTAACGACAGTATGATACTGTATAAACACTAGATATGGGTAACGACAGTATAATACTGTATAAACACTAGATATGGGTAACGACAGTATGATACTGTATAAACACTAGATATGGGTAATGACAGTATAATACTGTATAAACACTAGATATGGGTAACGACAGTATGATACTGTATAAACAACACTAGATATAACGACAGTATGATACTGTATAAACACTGGATATGGGTAACGACAGAATGATACTGTATAAACACTAGATATGGGTAACGACAGTATAATACTGTATAAACACTAGATATGGGTAACGACAGTATGATACTGTATAAACAACACTAGATATGGGTAACGGACAGAATGATACTGTATAAACAACACTAGATATGGGTAACGACAGTATGATACTGTATAAAAACACTAGATATGGGTAACGACAGTATGATACTGTATAAACACTAGATATGGGTAACGACAGTATGATACTGTATAAACAACACTAGATATGGGTAACGACAGTATGATACTGTATAAACACTAGATATGGGTAACGACAGTATGATACTGTATAAACACTAGATATGGGTAACGACAGTATGATACTGTATAAACACTAGATATGGGTAACGACAGTATGATACTGTATAAACACTAGATATGGGTAACGACAGTATGATACTGTATAAACAACACTAGATATGGGTAACGACAGTATGATACTGTATAAACACTAGATATGGGTAACGACAGTATGATACTGTATAAACACTAGATATGGGTAACGACAGTATGATACTGTATAAACAACACTAGATATGGGTAACGACAGTATGATACTGTATAAACACTAGATATGGGTAACGACAGTATGATACTGTATAAACAACACTAGATATGGGTAACGACAGTATGATACTGTATAAACACTAGATATGGGTAATGACAGTATGATACTGTATAAACAACACTAAATATGGGTAATGACAGTATAATACTGTATAAACACTAGATATGGGTAATGACAGTATGATACTGTATAAACACCACTAAATATGGGTAATGACAGTATGATACTGTATAAACACTAGATATGGGTAATGACAGTATGATACTGTATAAACACTGGATATGGGTAACGACAGAATGATACTGTATAAACAACACTAGATATGGGTAAAGACAGTATGATACTGTATAAACAACACTAGATATGGGTAACGACAGTATGATACTGTATAAACAACACTAGATATGGGTAAAGACAGTATTATACTGTATAAACAACAGTAGATATGGGTAACGACAGAATGATACTGCATAAACAACACTAGATATGGGTAAAGACAGTATGATACTGTATAAACAACACTAGATATGGGTAACGACAGTATGATACTGTTATAAACACTAGATATGGGTAATGACAGTACGATACTGTATAAACAACACTAGATATGGGTAACGACAGTATGATACTGTATAAACACTAGATATGGGTAACGACAGTATGATACTGTATAAACACTAGATATGGGTAACGACAGTATAATACTGTATAAACACTAGATATGGGTAACGACAGTATGATACTGTATAAACACTAGATATGGGTAATGACAGTATAATACTGTATAAACACTAGATATGGGTAACGACAGTATGATACTGTATAAACAACACTAGATATGGGTAACGACAGTATGATACTGTATAAACACTGGATATGGGTAACGACAGAATGATACTGTATAAACACTAGATATGGGTAACGACAGTATAATACTGTATAAACACTAGATATGGGTAACGACAGTATGATACTGTATAAACAACACTAGATATGGGTAACGACAGTATGATACTGTATAAACAACACTAGATATGGGTAAAGACAGTATGATACTGTATAAACAACACTAGATATGGGTAACGACAGTATGATACTGTATAAACACTAGATATGGGTAACGACAGTATGATACTGTATAAACAACACTAGATATGGGTAACGACAGAATGATACTGTATAAACACTAGATATGGGGTAACGACAGTATAATACTGTATAAACACTAGATATGGGTAACGACAGTATGATACTGTATAAACACTAGATATGGGTAACGACAGTATGATACTGTATAAACACTAGATATGGGTAACGACAGTATGATACTGTATAAACACTAGATATGGGTAACGACAGTATGATACTGTATAAACACTAGATATGGGTAACGACAGTATGATACTGTATAAACACTAGATATGGGTAACGACAGTATGATACTGTATAAACAACACTAGATATGGGTAACGACAGTATGATACTGTATAAACAACACTAGATATGGGTAACGACAGTATGATACTGTATAAACAACACTAGATATGGGTAATGACAGTATGATACTGTATAAACAACACTAGATATGGGAAACGACAGTATAATACTGTATAAACACTAGATATGGGTAATGACAGTATGATACTGTATAAACAACACTAGATATGGGTAATGACAGTATGATACTGTATAAACAACACTATATATGGGTAACGACAGTATAATACTGTATAAACACTAGATATGGGTAATGACAGTATGATACTGTATAAACACTGGATATGGGTAACGACAGTATGATACTGTATAAACACTAGATATGGGTAACGACAGAATGATACTGTATAAACACTAGATATGGGTAACGACAGTATAATACTGTATAAACACTAGATATGGGTAAGCGACAGTATGATACTGTATAAACAACACTAGATATGGGTAATGACAGTATGATACTGTATAAACAACACTAGATATGGGTAACGACAGTATGATACTGTATAAACAACACTAGATATGGGTAACGACAGTATGATACTGTATAAACACTAGATATGGGTAACGACAGTATGATACTGTATAAACAACACTAAATATGGGTAATGACAGTATAATACTGTATAAACACTAGATATGGGTAATGACAGTATGATACTGTATAAACACCACTAAATATGGGTAATGACAGTATGATACTGTATAAACACTAGATATGGGTAATGACAGTATAATACTGTATAAACACTAGATATGGGTAACGACAGTATGATACTGTATAAACAACACTAGATATGGGTAACGACAGTATGATACAGTATAAACAACACTAGATATGGGTAATGACAGTATGATACTGTATAAACAACACTAGATATGGGTAACGACAGTATGATATTGTATAAACACCACTAGATATGGGTAACGACAGTGTGATACTGTATAAACAACACTAGATATGGGTAATGACAGTATGATACTGTATAAACACCACTAGATATGGGTAACGACAGTATGATACTATATAAACACTAGATATGAGTAAAGACAGTATGATACTGTATAAACACCACTAGATATGGGTAACGACAGTATGATACTGTATAAACACCACTAATGACCTTGTTGTCATTGTAAATGTAGTTCTGGATTCAGGCCAGAAGGGCAACATGTGGGTCGTACAGTTGGAGAAACCCTGCTGTGTGTTGACTGTCACGGAGGCTAACACCTGAAACCAAAGTGTGCCTGCCGACCTTGGGCACACATACGCGCACTGACCTTGGGCACACATACGCGCACTGACCTTGGGCACACATACGCGCACTGACCTTGGGCACACATACGCGCACTGACCTTGGGCACACATACGCGCACTGACCTTGGGCACACATACGCGCACTGACCTTGGGCACACATACGCGCACTGACCTTGGGCACACATACGCGCACTGACCTTGGTTACACATACGCGCACTGTTGCTGGTCGTAAAACAACATGTGTGTGTTTGTGTGTTGTGTATGTATAATATGCATCTGAAGGACTGCAGATTCTGTGTTGTGTCTGTGTGTGCAGAGAGGAATGTGTGTGTCCTGCCAAATCTGTGAGTTAGGAGTGTGTGTGTGTGTGTGTGTGTGTGTGTGTGTGTGTGTGGTGTGTGTGTGTGTGTGTGTGTGTGTGTGTGTGTGTGTGTGTGTGTGTGTGTGTGTGTGTGTGTGTGTGTGTGTGTGTGTGTGTGTGTGTGTGTGTGTGTGTGTGTGTGTGTGTGTGTGTGTGTGTGTGTGTGTGTGTGTGTGTGTGTGTGTGTGTGTGTGTGTGTGTGTGTGTGTGTGTGTGTGTGTGTGTGTGTGTGTGTGTGTGTGTGTGTGTGTGTGTGTGTGTGCGTGCGTGCGTGCGTGCGTGCGTGCGTGCGTGTGTGTGTGCTCTTCGGTCCGTGTGTGGGTGTCCTGCCAGAGTGTATGTGCGTGTTGTGACAGAGCAGTAACTTGGAGTAGGTGGGTGACAATAGAAGCTTGGGATTGCAGTATGCAGTCTTCAGTGCTACCATGGAGACAGAGACAGTTCTAGAACACAGAGAAGTCTTTCATCTCATGTCTCTGCTGTGTACTCCTCCCTCTCTTCTCCTGCTGTGTACTCCTCCCTCACTTCTCCTGCTGTGTACTCCTCCCTCCCTTCTCCTGCTGTGTACTCCTCCCTACCTTCTCCTGCTAAGTACTCCTCCCTCCCTTCTCCTGCTATGTACTCCTCCCTCCCTTCTCTCCTGCTGTGTACTCCTCCCTCCCTTCTCTTGCTAAGTACTCCTCCCTCCCTTTTCCTGCTATGTACTCCTCCCTCCCTTCTCCTGCTAAGTACTCCTCCCTCCCTTCTCCTGCTAAGTATTCCTCCCTCCCTTCTCCTGCTATGTACTCCTCCCTCCCTTCTCCTGCTAAGTACTCCTCCCTCCCTTCTCCTGCTACTTCTCCCTCCCTTCTCCTGTATTCCTCCCTCCCTTCTCCTGCTAAGTATTCCTCCCTCCCTTCTCCTGCTATGTACTCCTCCCTCCCTTCTCCTGCTAAGTACTCCTCCCTCCCTTCTCCTGCTAAGTATTCCTCCCTCCCTTCTCCTGCTGTGTACTCCTCCCTCCATTCTCCTGCTGTGTATTTCTCCCTCCCTTCTCCTGCTAAGTACTCCTCCCTCCCTTCTCCTGCTAAGTATTCCTCCCTCTCTTCTCCTGCTGTGTACTCCTCCCTCCCTTCTCCTGCTAAGTACTCCTCCCTCCCTTCTCCTGCTGTGTATTTCTCCCTCCCTTCTCCTGCTAAGTACTCCTCCCTCCCTTCTCCTGCTAAGTATTCCTCCCTCTCTTCTCCTGCTGTGTACTCCTCCCTCCCATCTCCTGCTAAGTATTCCTCCCTCCCTTCTCCTACTAAGTATCCCTCCCCCCTTCTCCTGCTAAGTATTCCTCCCTCTCTTCTCCTGCTGTGTACTCCTCCCTCCCTTCTCCTGCTAAGTACTCCTCCCTCCCTTCTCCTGCTGTGTATTTCTCCTCCCTTCCCCTGCCAAGTACTCCTCCCTCCCTTCTCCTGCTAAGTATTCCTCCCTCTCTTCTCCTGCTGTGTACTCCTCCCTCCCTTCTCCTGCTAAGTATTCCTCCCTCCCTTCTCCTGCTAAGTATTCCTTCCTCCCTTCCCCTGCTAAGTATTCCTCCCTCCCTTCTCCTGCTGTGTATTTCTCCCTCCCATCTCCTGCTAAGTATTCCTCCCTCCCTTCTCCTGCTAAGTATTCCTCCCTCTCTTCTCCTGCTGTGTACTCCTCCCTCCCATCTCCTGCTAGGTATTCCTCCCTCCCTTCCCCTGCCAAGTACTCCTCCCTCCCTTCTCCTGCTAAGTATTCCTCCCTCTCTTCTCCTGCTGTGTACTCCTCCCTCCCTTCTCCTACTAAGTATTCCTCCCTCCCTTCTCCTGCTAAGTATTCCTCCCTCCCTTCTCCTGCTAAGTATTCCTTCCTCCTTCCCCTGCTAAGTATTCCTCCCTCCCTTCTCCTGCTGTGTATTTCTCCCTCCCATCTCCTGCTAAGTATTCCTCCCTCCCTTCTCCTGCTAAGTATTCCTCCCTCCCTTCTCCTGCTAAGTATTCCTCCTCCCTTCTCCTGCTAAGTATTCCTCCCTCCCTTCTCCTGCTATGTACTCCTCCCTCCCTTCTCCTGCTGTGTACTCCTCCCTCCCTTCCCCTGCTAAGTATTCCTCCCTCCCTTCTCCTGCTAAGTATTCCTCCCTCCCTTCTCCTGCTAAGTATTCCTCCCTCCTTCCCCTGCTAAGTATTCCTCCTCCCTTCTCCTGCTAAGTACTCCTCCCTCCCTTCTCCTGCTAAGTATTCCTCCCTCACTTCTCCTGCTGTGTACTCCTCCCTCCCTCTCCTGCTATGTACTCCTCCCCCCTCCCTGCACTCCTCCCTCCCCTTCTCCTGCTAAGTACTCCTCCCCCCTTCTCCTGCTATGTACTCCTCCCTCCCTTCTCCTGCTATGTACTCCTCCCTCCCTTCTCCTGCTAAGTATTCCTCCCTCCTTCTCCTGCCTGTACTCCTCCCTCCCTTCTCCTGCTATGTACTCCTCCCTCCCTTCTCCTGCTAAGTATTCCTCCCTCCCTTCTCCTGTTGTGTACTCCTCCCTCCCTTCTCCTGCTGTACTCCTCCCTCCTTCTCCTGCTATGTACTCCTCCCTCCCTTCTCCTGCTGTGTACTCCTCCCTCCCTTCTCCTGCTGTGTACTCCTCCCTCCCTTCTCCTGCTATGTACTCCTCCCTCCCTTCTCCTGCTGTGTACTCCTCCCTCCCTTCTCCTGCTAAGTATTCTTTCCTCCCTTCTCCTGCTATGTACTCCTCCCTCCCTTCTCCTGCTGTGCTCCTCCCTCACTTCTCCTGCTGTGTACTCCTCCCCTCCCTTCTCCTGCTATGTACTCCTCCCCCTTCTCCTGCTATGTACTCCTCCTCCCTTCTCCTGCTGTGTACTCCTCCCTCCCCTTCTCCTGCAAGTATTCTTTCCTCCCCTCTCCTGCTGTGTACTCCTCCTCACTTCTCCTGCTATGTACTCCTCCCTCCTTCTCCTGCTATGTACTCCTCCCTCCCTTCTCCTGCTATGTACTCCTCCCTCCCTTCTCCCTAAGTACTCCTCCCTCCCTTCTCCTGCTATGTACTCCCCTTCCTCCCTTCTCCTGCTATGTACTCCTCCCTCCCTTCTCCTGCTATGTACTCCTCCCTCCCTTCTCCTGCTATGTACTCCTCCCTCCCTCCTCTCCTGCTATGTACTCCTCCCTCCCTTCTCCTGCTATGTACTCCTCCCTCCTTCTCCTGCTATGTACTCCTCCCTCCTTCTCCTGCTAAGTACTCCTCCCTCCCTTCTCCTGCTATGTACTCCTTCCTCCTTCTCCTGTGTGTTCTCCTCCCCTTCTCCTGCTATGTACTCCTCCCTCCCCTTCTCCTGCTATGTACTCCTCCCTCCTTCTCCTGCTATGTAACTCCTCCCTCCCTTCTCCTGCTAAGTACTCCTCCCTCCCTTCTCCTGCTATGTACTCCTTCCTCCCCTTCTCCTGCTGTGTACTCCTCCCTCCCTTCTCCTGCTAAGTACTCCCTCCTCCCTTCTCCTGCTATATTACTCCTCCCTCCCTTCTCCTGCTATGTACTCCTCCCTCCTTCTCCTGCTAAGTATTCCTCCCTCACTTCTCCTGCTGTGTACCCTCCTCCCTTCTCCTGCTAAGTATTCCTCCCTCACTTCTCCTGCTGTGTACTCCTCCCCCCTTCTCCTGCTATGTACTCCTCCCTCCCTTCTCCTGCTGTGCACTCCTCCCTCCCTTCTCCTGCTGTGTACTCCTCCCTCCCTTCTCCTGCTATGTACTCCTCCCTCCTTCTCCTGCTAAGTATTCCTCCCTCACTTCTCCTGCTGTGTACTCCTCCCCCCTTCTCCTGCTATGTACTCCTCCCTCCCTTCTCCTGCTGTGTACTCCTCCCCTCCCTTCTCCTGCCATGTTACTCCTCCCTCCCTTCTCCTGCTATGTACTCCTCCCTCCCTTCTCCTGCTATGTACTCCTCCCTCCTTCTCCTGCTATGTACTCCTCCCTACCTTCTCCTGCTAAGTATTCCTCCCTCCCTTCTCCTGCTATGTACTCCTCCCTCCCTTCTCCTGCTCTTATTCTTCATTCTTCCTCACCTTTGCTCTCTCTATTCTTCTCTCATTGTCTTTCTCCATTCCTCCAGTCCACACCTAATTGTTTTAACACTACAGGGCACCACTACCTCCAGCTTCACATTCAGTATCACAAAATCAGCATCTGAAAACACTAACAGGTACAAAGAATTATGATGATGATTGATGACATAGGGTCATACTGTAACTGAATGTTGACTGAGTCATGCCTTTAGTCTGGATACAACAATTCTGGAAATAATATCAGAATTCAGTTGGTGAAGGTTCATAAATAAATCAACAACAAATAGTTTCCTCATCTCTGATATTGTTTGTCAGTTTTTAAATCGTTGCCATGCAAATGACAAGCAAAATATCATCAGTCACGTGACCGGACCGTTTATAGCAGAGGCAGTAGCTTTCGCTGGTGGTCATTAAATTAAACTCTGGTTCGTATCCACCGAGCGAGCGCCTTTCCCAATGGAGGAGCGTCTACAGCGGACCGGTTGCCTTCGGAAATCTTTTGAGAGAACACATCTTTTTCATTGGACCTCCTCTCTCCTGATGTAAGGATCTACTTTTTGAAAGGACTAGTTTAACTTCCACCCCTTCGCAGCACCCGCGTTATTGCACCGATACCCCTCTGATGTCCGCCCGGTAGCAGCCACAACCGCAGCTTCCCCAGACCCCCATCGCGTGCCGCTTGCCAATGCAAACCAAGCATAAGTGGGAGAAGCGCTCCGTGGGTAAGGATTTCACATTTTATTTTTTCACGTCTGCGTAATCTAGGTTATTATTCATCACCATAATTCCTATATAATTACCTATTCGGGCGTCCAATGTAGGCTAATGAGCACGGGGAGCATCTGAGCGAGACTCAGTGAGAAGTTCTGGAATAATTCATGCCCAAACAGATTTACATTTATATCTATAGGCATATGTGAGTGATGGTGAAACATAATTTCATCAACATTTATAATTCAATAACGTTCGTGTTTTGGACAACAAAGTGCAATACATCGATACATCAGGTCCCCAAAGTATTGGCTGACGTCATGGAGATAAGAGATAATCAGAAGAGAAGAGATACTGTTTTAACCAGTACTTCCGTTTGTTTGTTCATAAAACAGGTTCAGGGCATTTCTACTGTCCAGGACATGAGGCCTACAGATAGATGCAAGTAGGCTACTGTTGGCTCTAGTTTATACACATGTCCTTTATTCAGAATGACTTCATAGGAAGTTATTACATGCCTGCCCTATTCTATGGAGAAATCTAGTTGATAGAACCAGTATGATATACTACTGTACAGTCCCTGCTTCCAGTCTGTACTGAAAGACTGCTATACAGTCCTGCTTCCAGTCTGTAGTGAAAGACTGCTATACAGTCCTGCTTCAGTCTGTAGTGAAAGACTGCTATACAGTCCTGCTTCCAGTCTGTACTGAAAGACTGCTATACAGTCCCCTGCTTCCAGTCTGTACTGAAAGACTGCTATACAGTCCCCTTCCAGTCTGTACTGAAAGACTGCTATACAGTCCCTGCTTCCAGTCTTCCAGTCTTCAGTAGTGAAAGACTATTATGAAAACCTGATCTGTAGTGAAAGACTGCTATACAGTCCCTGCTTCAGTCTGTACTGAAAGATGCTATACAGTCCCCTGCTTCCAGTCTGTACTGAAGACTGCTATACAGTCCCTGCTTCCAGTCTGTAGTGAAAGACTGCTATACAGTCCCTGTTTTTCCAGTCTGTACTGAAAGACTGCTATACAGTCCCTGCTTCCAGTCTGTAGTGAAAGACTGCTATACAGTCCCTGCTTCCAGTCTGTACTGAAAAGACACTATATAGTCCCTACCCGGTCTGTGGTGAAAGACTGCTATGCGAATCCTGCTTCAGTCTGAAAGAACTATGCCCAATCCCGCTTCAGTCTGTTAAAGCAATGAGAATGAGTCACATCCCAAATGCTTTCCATATTTAATGAAGTGCTATTTTTACCAGGGCCATGAGACTGGTCAAAAAAAAAAATAGTGCACTATATAGGGAATATAGTGCCATTTGGGTTTATTACCAAGTTTCCTCCTGCCCCACACAGCGAACAGAGCATCCTCACCTCCCAGCCTCTGAACCTTCCTCCAGCACTGTTCCTTTGAAGAGGCACCTGACCTTCAACCTTTAACCCCAGGGGAAGGACATTTTTAAGCCATATTAAAACAGTGGAAGTTGTGTAACTGCTTGGCTGAATTTCCACCGCAGCCTAAATTCCCTAGTGCAGAAACCTTAGTAATAAACTTCCACCCCCAACCCCCTTCCCTTCCCCAGCTCCAGTCTGGTGGCTAAAATACGATGCAGGGCTCTCCGGGTCTGGGTTGGAGAATGTTTCCCAGCACTGTGGCCCTGACGGTCCAGACATCCGGTCACATTCAGAAGGGCTCTCTGATCTCTCTGGTCACTGTAGAAGAAACAGGTCTCTCTGGTCATTCCAGCTGATCTGCATGGGGCTCTCTGGTCACTGCAGCAGAACTACAGGTCTCTGTGTTCCAGTCCTTGATCTACGTCTCTGGTTGCTGCAGCAGAACACAGGTCTCTGGTCGCTGCAGCCTGATCTCTGAGTCTCTCTGGTAACTGCCCAGCAGAACACAGGTCTCTGGTCATTCCAGCTGAACTACAGGTCTCTGGTCACTGCAGCTGATCTACAGGTCTCTGGTAACTGCAGCCACAGGTCTCTCTGTCATTCCAGCTCGATCCACGGGCTCTCTGGTTGCCGCAGCAGAACTACAGGTCTCTGGTCTCTGCAGCAAATCTACAGGTCTCTCTGGTAACTGCAGCAGAACACAGGTCTCTCTGGTAACTGCAGAACTACCGGGTCTCGAGGGCTCACAGTGAGACTACAGATCTCTCTGATCTCTTTGGTCACTGCAGCAGAACACAGGTCTCTCTGGCCTGCAGTAGAACTACAGATCTCTCTGATCACTGCAACAGAACTACAGATGTCTCTGGCCTGCTGCAGCAGAACTACAGATCTCTCTCTGTCACTGCAGCAGAACTGGTCAGAATCTCTCTGATCACTGCAGCAGAACTACAGGTTTCTGGTCACAGCAGCAGAACTACAGATGTCTCTGGTCACTGCAGCAGAACTACAGGTTTCTGGTCACTGCAGCAGAACTACAGGTCTCTGTCCTTTGGTCACTGCAGCAGAACTACAGATCTCTCTGTCTCTCTGGTCACTGCAGCAGATCTACAGGTCTCTCTAATTTCACTGCAGCAGAACTACCAGTCTCTATGGTCACTGCAGCAGAACTACAGATATCTCTGGTCACTGCAGCATAACTACAGGTCTCTGGTCACTGCAGCAGAAACTACAGATCTCTCTGATATCTCTGGTCACTGCAGCAGAACTACCAGTCTCTGGTCACTGGCAGCAGAACTACAGGTCTCTCTGGTCTGCAGCAGAAATACAGGTCTCTGGACACTGCAGCAGAACTACAGATGTCTCTGGTCACTGCAGCAGAACTTCACAGATCTTTCTGATATCCTCTGGTCACTGCAGCAGAACTACAGATCTCTCTCTGATCTCTGGTGCAGCAGCAGAACTACAGATCTTCTGTCTCTCTCTGGTCACTGCAGCAGAACTACAGGTCTCTCTGGTCACTGCAGCAGAACCAGGTCTCTCTGGTCACTGCAGCAGAACCATGATCTCTGATCTCTCTGGCCTACTGCAGCAGAACTATAGATCTCTCTGATCTCTCTGGTCACCAGCAGAACTACAGGTCTCTCTCTGGTCTGCAGCATAACCAGATTCTCTCTGGTCACTGCAGCAGAACTACCAGGTCTCTGGACACTGCAGAAGAAGAACCACAGATGTTCTGGTCTGCAGCAGAACTACAGATCTTTCTGATATATCTAGTCACTGCAGCAGAACTAGGTCCCTCTGGTCACTGCAGCAGAACTACAGGTCTCTGATATATCTGGTCACTGCAGCAGAACTATAAGTCTCTGGTCACTGCAGAAGAAACTGGCAGATTCTTTCTGGTCACTGCAGCAGAACCAGATCTTCTGACTTCCCTGGTCACTGCAGCAGAACAACAGGTCTCTATGGTCACTGCAGCAGAACTATAGATCTCTCTCTGTCTCTCTGGTCACTGCAGAACCAGGTCTCTCTCTGATCACTGCAGCAGAAAATCCACAGATCTCTGATCACTGCAGAGAAACTACAGGTCTCTGGTCACTGCAGCAGAACTACAGGTCTCTCTTGTCACCTGCAGCAGAACTACAGATCTCCCAGTCTATCTGGTCACTGCAGAAGAACTACACGGGTCTCTCCCAGTCACTGCAGCAGAACCACAGATCTCTCTGATCTCTGGTCACTGCAGCAGAACTAAAGGGGTTTCTCTGGTCACTGCAGAGGGCGACAGATCTCTCTGGTCACTGCAGTAGACCTACAGGTCTCTGGTCACCCCATAGTAGAACTACATGTCTCTCTTGTCACTGCAGCAAAACCACAGATCTCTCTGAACTCTTTGGTGCTGCAGAAACTGAATCTCTGATCTCTCTGTCCTGCAGTAGAAACTACAGGTCTCTGGGTACTACGGTAGAACTACAGGTCTCTCTTGTCACTGCAGCGGATCTACCAGATCTCTCTGAACTCTTTGGTCACTGCAGTAGAACTACAGGTCTCTGGTCACTGCAGCAGAACTACAGATCTCTCTGATCTATCTGGTCACTGCAGTAGAACTACGGGTCTCTCTGGTCACTGCAGCAGAACTACTGAGTCTCTGGTCACTGCAGCAGAACTACAGATCTCTCTTGTCACTGCAGCAGATCTAGATCTCTCTGAACTCTTTGGTCCTGCCCAGTAGAACTACAGGTCTCTGGTCACTGCAGCAGAACTACAGCTCTCTCTGATCTATCTGGTCACTGCAGTAGAACTACAGGTCTCTCTGGTCACTGCAGCAGAACTACCAGTCTCTCTGGTCACTGCAGCAGAACTACAGATATCTCTGGTCACTGCAGCAGAACTACAGGTCTCTCTGGTCACTGCAGAAGAGCTACAGATATATCTGGTCACTGCAGCAGAACTACAGATCTCTCTGATATCTCTGGTCACTGCAGCATAACTACAAGTCCTCTGGTCACTGCAGAAGAACTATAGATCTCTCTGGTCACTGCAGCAGAACTACAGACCTCTCTGATCTCTCTGGTCACTGCAGCAGAACTACAGGTCTCTCTGGTCACTGCAGCAGAACTAAACAGAACTACAGGTCTCTCTGATCTCTCTGGTCACTGCAGTATTACTGACTCACCACAGCTCACCTGTCTAGGTATTACTGACTCACCACATCTCACCTGTCTAGATATTACTGACTCACCACATCTCACCTGTCTAGGTATTACTGACTCATCACATCTCACCTGTCTAGGTATTACTTTGGCTCACCACATCTCACCTGTCTAGGTATTACTGACTCACCACATCTCACCTGTCTAGATATTACTGACTCACCACATCTCATCTGGTATTACTGACTCACCACATCTCACCTGTCTAGGTATTACTGACTCATCACATCTCACCTGTCTAAATTGACTCACCACATCTCACCTGTCTAGGTTACTGACTCACCACATCTCACCTGTCTAGGTATTACTGACTCACCACATCACCTGTCTAGATGTGCTGACTCACCACATCACCTGTCTAGGTATTACTGACTCACCACATCACCTGTCTAGATATTACTGACTCATCACATCTCACCTGTCTAGGTATTGCTGACTCACCACATCACCTGTCTAGATATTACTGACTCACCACATCACCTGTCTAGGTTTACCTGACTCACCACATCACCTGTCTAGGTATTACTGACTCACCACATCTCACCTGTCTAGGTATTACTGACTCACCACATCTCACCTGTCTAGATATTACTGACTCACCACATCACCTGTCTAGATATTACTGACTCACCACACATCTCACCTGTCTAGGACTGGACTCACCACATCACCTGTCTAGATATTACTGACTCACCACATCTCACCTGTCTAGGTATTACTGACTCACCACATCACCTGTCTAGGTATTACTGGCTCACCACATCTCACCTTTATAGATATTACTGACTCACCACATCTCACCTGTCTAGGTATTACTGGCTCACCACATCTCACCTGTCTAGGTATTACTGACTCACATCTCACCTGTCAGGTATTTAGTGGCATCACACTTCACCCTATATATATATATATAGCTTGCCGTTGTTGTTATGTTGCTGTGTTACTTTTGATTATTTTTCATTTTTTACTTTAGTTTATTTTGGTAAATATTTTCTTAACTCTTCTTGAACTGCATGGTTGGTTAAGGGCTTGTAAGTAAGCATTTCGCGGTAGGTCTACCTACACATGTTGTATTCGGCGCATGTGACAAATAAAGTTTGATTTGATCTCAATCTGTCTAGGTATTTAGTGACATCATCTCACCTGCCTTGGTATTTAGTGACATCACATCTCACCTGTGCTCTCCTTCTCTCCTCTTCAGTCTCCCTCCTCCATGGCTTCTTTTCCCTCCATCCATCCCCTTCCTCCTCGTCTCCCTCTTCTTCCTCCTCTCCATCCCTCCAGTGGCTCCTATCCAGCCCCAATGGCCCCTGTAACGTCCCTGTGGTCTTACCCCAGATGACAGAGGACCGACCCGCCCCTCACTTCCAGGCTGACGCCCGATTGACGTCACTCCCATGTGACCCAGAATGCCACAAGAAGGCTCTTCCCCAGCTACTGGGACCTGCGTAGCATCCCTGTCATACGAGACACTCCATAGCAACGGTCGCCTCACCGAAACTGCCGTGGGGATCTACGGGACACCGCCCCCACCCAGACCACACGCGGGCACTGCCTTCCGACGCAAACGTCAGATCTTTGGCCATGACGGGCGTTTCAGCATTGTAGGGCAAGACTTCCTGTTGAACTACCCATTCTCGGCAGCGGTCAAGCTGTCCACCGGGTGTTCCCGGAACACTGGTGGGCGACCGGCACGTCTGACCGCCGCCCCTGCGGGTCCACGATGGGAAAGAACTTCGTGAAAAAAGCAAAAGCTCCGGGTGGGTTTCCTGAAGCCAAAGCAGGCGTGACTCTCCCAATCCGGCCTCTGCCACCAATGCATCCAACACCCATCCATCACCCCCAGATAAGATGAAGTTCCAGTGGATTCGTGCCAAGCGCACCCATGTGCCCAAAGGCTGGATCCAAGGGCAACGGCAACGACATCGGAATGGACTGCGACCACGCCTTGTTAGAGCTCAAGAAGGCCCACAAACGACGCCACATGAAGCTGGGCGTCTCCCCGCCCGGCAAAGCAGCTGCCCGGGCGCAGGGTCCAGTTCTCCGGCTATGACAACGACCGGCCCCGGGACAGCTGGTCTACCGGTTCTGCCGGGCTGGAGAGAGACGCCAGACCTGCTCTACCAGCACTGTGACGCCCAGCCCGGGGCCAGCGGCTCAGGGATCTACGTCGTATGTGGGACCGGAGGAGGGCGCTGGGGAGAGGAAGGTGATCGGGGTGTTCTCAGGGCACCAGTGGGTGGATGAGATGGGGCGTCGCAGAAGAGTTTAACGTGGCGGTGAGGGTGACGCCTCTGAAATACGCCCAGATCTGCTACTGGATCAAAGGAAACTATGTAGACTGCCGAGAAGGATGAGGAAGAGGTGGACATGTCATGCACATACTGCAACACACACACACACACACACACACATACAGAGGATTGATGGAGGACAAGGGGCTTCACTTCCTTGCTGAGGAAGTTGACAAAATTGGACATGCCATTCATACACGTGCAGAACACACTTCATCATCATTAATACGGTTTCATTACTAATACATACCATCGTTCTGCATGCAGAGACATCCCTCCCAACACACAACTAGAACGACTCACATTTACATCCAGGAAGTCCTACTGTACATACATCCATCCTCACTAACCCTTTCCATCGCACATTAAATAAAATGTAAAACATGTATTGTGCCTTCTTACTGCATTACTGCATGAGGTGTTAACACTTCAGAAGTGCTTTGAAACACTTTTAACTTTGAAAGGTGTTATGACTGAGCTTCAGAAGATGGCTTTGACCAGGGACTCCCTGTACTTTAGATGTCTTTGACCAGGGACTCCCTGGACCAGGGTGTTATGACTGAGCTTCAGAAGATGTCTTTTTTGACCAGTTATGGACTCCCTGGACCAGGTGTTATGACTGAGCTTCAGAAGATGTCTTTGACCAGGACTCCCTGGACCAGGTGTTATGACTGAGCTTCAGAAGATGTCTTTGACCAGGGACTCCCTGGACCAGCGTGTTATGACTGAGCTTCAGAAGATGTCTTTGACCAGGGACTCCCTGGACCAGGGTGTTATGACTGAGCTTCAGAAGATGTCTGACCAGAGACTTGACCAGTGGACTCCCTGGACCAGCGTGTTATGAGCTTCAGAAGATGTCTTTGACCAGGGACTCCCTGGACCAGCGTGTTATGACTGAGCTTCAGAAGATGTCTTTGACCAGGGACTCCCTGGACCAGGGTGTTATGACTGAGCTTCAGAAGATGTCTTTGACCAGGGACTCCCTGGACCAGCGTGTTATGAGCTTCAGAAGATGTCTTTGACCAGGGACTCCCTGGACCAGCGTGTTATGACTGAGCTTCAGAAGATGTCTTTGACCAGGGACTCCCTGTGACCAGCGTGTTATGACCAGAAGATGTCTTTGACCAGGGACTCCCTGGACCAGCGTGTTATGACTGAGCTTCAGAAGATGTCTTTGACCAGGGACTCCCTGGACCAGGGTGTTATGACTGAGCTTCAGAAGATGTCTTTGACCAGGGACTCCCTGGACCAGCGTGTTATGAGCTTCAGAAGATGTCTTTGACCAGGGACTCCCTGGACCAGCATGTTATGACTGAGCTCAGAAGATGTCTTTGACCAGGGACTCCCTGGACCAGCGTGTTATGACTGAGCTTCAGAAGATGGCTTTGACCAGGGACTCCCTGGACCAGGGTGTTATGACTGAGCTTCAGAAGATGTCTTTGACCAGGGACTCCCTGGACCAGCGTGTTATGAGCTTCAGAAGATGTCTTTGACCAGGGACTCCCTGGACCAGGGTGTTATGGTGAAGAGAACATTTAATGCACTGAAAGGATGAAATAGGAGGAACAAGAAGATGTGTAAGAGATTGGTGGAGACAGATGCAGTTTCACTGCTAATTCTATAGATTGTCAGAGCTCTGTTGGGACAACTTTTTTTTCTTCTGTTATTGCCAATGAATGTAACCCTGTCATCAACCAAAGGTGCTACCCTGCTCTTAAAAAATGTAAACTCAAGGTATAGACTGTCACAGTACAAACGGTTGGTGTTTCAAATGGACCCAAGTAAAATATCCATAGCTCCCCTGCTGGTCCAAATACAACACTACAGGCCACTTTGATGACAGCAGTGTTGACTCTGGAACACTGACCCTCAACTACTCATGATATGCACTTTGTCAAACCTTATGGGTGAGCTATTTTCTGTTTCAAAAACAATTGTGCAGCAATATATATATATATATATCAACTTTATAATGCTTTGGAATAAAATGCATAATGTGGTTTTGTGGTCTTTGTGGTTTCATCTCTTATCTACACGGTTTCATGGACAAACAAACATTTCACAAGTCAGTTTAACAGCATTTTTATTTTTATTTTTTTTATTTCATATTTCAACGGCATAAAAAAATGCTCATCGAAAATCAAACACTGTGAGCCATACGATAGTCCATGTCCCCCCTCCCCTCCATCTTCCTCCCACCTCACCCACTGAAAATGTAAACACACAGCTAGCGTTCCAGGTCATCTTTATTGCAGTCATCCTGCCAACATCGCAGGTACCACATTCATCATTCATTTCATATAGCAATCTGCTGAGAGGCGCCAGGACTGCATTAAAAGACAAGGTGGAACGTGCCCGTGAACAAACATGATCATACAGGCAACCTGGGATTTTGGCACGTTGATAAAACATGAATCATTCTAGATCAGCTGCTCATAGAAAAGGAACAAGATAGAATGGATGAGTGGACAGTTATGGCACTAGAAGCCATCCCACATCGTCATCTGGGACTGGCAACAAGGCAAGCTGTTTAAAATAACACTGCTAGCAGCTGAGCACAACTTGTAGCATTGAAGATACCAAGTGCCATTTGTAATTTAATTTCAAGCACACACTGGAAAGTAAAGCACATACACACGTCTGCACATTCAATGCGGTTCGTCTCCCATCTAGAAAAACGGTCATGCAATCTGTTGCGGTGGTGGTGTCCATTCTATTCAGACTATATCTATGTTTTTCGCTTCTCAGGCACAGTGAAATGAAGAGCGGCAATTTGTGGTAAATTAATGACCTGAATGAACATGACACTGCAAAGAAGACATTGGGCCTGTCCCAAATTATACCTATTCCCTACATAGTGCACTAATTTTAACCTGGGCCAATAAGGCTCTGGTCAAAAGCGGTGCACTATGTAGTGAATAGGGTGCCATTTGGGACGTGGGTATGTTCTACAGGCACCAGAGTCAGCGCTCATGGCCAAACTGCAGACGGTCTTGCTACGAAACCTAATAAAACACCGTAAAGGGATGAATATGTTCTCTAAAGAGGCAGTGTGCAGGGAGAGGCGGGGTCTCCTCAGTCGCTTCCTTGATTGGCCAACCGAGCCAAAGTCTCTTCCTTGATTGGCCGCCGGTGCCATCTGATTGGCTCTGGAGCCTTCTTTAAGCATCTTTGGTGGAAGTCGGAACGCGGTGAGCATAGGAGGAAGAGCTTAGCACAGCACGTGGGTGGGGCCTCATGGCATCAAGAACACAACTCTCTCTCTCCCATCCAATCGCTTTGCACCATGAAGCAACAACAAACATCACATGACAATACTACCGTAATGCCCTGTTACTTTTGAAAACAGTATACAAAATAAAATATTATTTAAATAGGTATAAACATTGCATGAAAATAGAACAGTATCAAAACAATATGAGTTCACAGTCAGTCCCTCCTGCTGCACGCCGACCCCCTCTCTCACCTCCACCCCTTCCTTACAGCCATAGTGGCAGGGAGGCTAGGGAGTATCCCAACCCACGTCCCCCAGCTCCAGAACCCTCTCCTGGGGTGTCACTGGGACTTGAGCCCCAGGCCGTTGGTGGCGGTGCTGTTGGTGGTGCCGGACCCGGTACTGGAGGTAACAGGGAAGGAGTAGGCCTTGCCCAGCACGATGCGGTCCCGGAGCAGCTTGAAGAGGACGTAGTAGTTACAGAACAGGATGAGGCCCAGGGACAGGGTGTGGTTCCAGCTGTCAGAGCGGAGCAGGGAGTACAACTGGTACAGGACTACGCTGGACTCGATCCAGATTAACAGGTTCAGGATCCGCAACGGCTTGTGGAAAAGGAACTGCAACACAATAAATAATATCACAACTGGTATTTATTTATAAACATTATTTATAGTTAAATAAAAGGGACATCTCAAGGCAGTACAGGAGATAAACACACACAGACTAAAGGGTCTAGTGAAAGGCAGTACATAAACACACACAGACTAAAGGGTCTAGTGAAAGGCAGTACATAAACACACACAGACTAAAGGGTCAGTGAAAGGCAGTAAAGACTAGTGAAAAGGCAGTACATAAACACACACAGACTAAAGGGTCTAGTGAAAGGCAGTACATAAACACACACAGACTAAAGGGTCTAGTGAAAGGCAGTACATGGGCAGTACATAAACACACACAGACTAAAGGTCTAGTGAAAGGCAGTACATGGGCAGTACATAAACACACACAGACTAAAGGGTCTAGTGAAAGGCAGTACATAAACACACACAGACTAAAGGGTCTAGTGAAAGGAAGCAGTACATAAACACACACAGACTAAAGGGTCTAGTGAAAGGCAGTACATAAAAACACAGACTAAAGGGTCTAGTGAAAGGCAGTACATAAACACACAGACTAAAGGGTCTAGTGAAAGGCAGTACATAAACACACACAGACTAAAGGGTCTAGTGAAAGGCAGTACATAAACACACACAGACTAAAGAGTCTAGTGAAAGGCAGTACATAAACACACACAGACTAAAGGGTCTAGTGAAAGGCGGTACATAAACACACACAGACTAAAGGGTCTAGTGAAAGGCAGTACATAAACACACACAGACTAAAGGGTCTAGTGAAAGGCAGTACATAAACACACAGACTAAAGGGCAGTACATAAACACACAGACTAAAGGGTCTAGTGAAAGGCAGTACATAAACACACACAGACTAAAGGGTCTAGTGAAAGGCAGTACATAAACACACACAGACTAAAGGGTCTAGTGAAAGGCAGTACATGGGCAGTACATAAACACACACAGACTAAAGGGTCTAGTGAAAGGCAGTACATAAACACACACAGACTAAAGGGTCTAGTGAAAGGCAGTACATAAACACACAGACTAAAGGGTCTAGTGAAAGACGGTACATAAACACACACAGACTAAAGGGTCTAGTGAAAGACAGTATATAAACACACACAGACTAAAGGGTCTAGTGAAAGGCAGTACATAAACACACACAGACTAAAGGGTCTAGTGAAAGGCAGTACATAAACACACACAGACTAAAGGGTCTAGTGAAAGGCAGTACATAAACACACAGACTAAAGGGTCTAGTGAAAGGCAGTACATAAACACACACAGACTAAAGGGTCTAGTGAAAGGCAGTACATAAAACACACAGACTAAAGGGTCTAGTGAAAGGCAGTACATAAACACACACAGACTAAAGGGTCTAGTGAAAGGCAGTACATAAACACACACAGACTAAAGAGTCTAGTGAAAGGCAGTACATAAACACACACAGACTAAAGGGTCTAGTGAAAGGCAGTACATGGGCAGTACATAAACACACACAGACTAAAGGTCTAGTGAAAGGCAGTACATAAACACACACAGACTAAAGGGTCTAGTGAAAGGCAGTACATAAACACACACAGACTAAAGGGTCTAGTGAAAGGAAGTACATGGGCAGTACATAAACACACAGACTAAAGGGTCTAGTGAAAGGCAGTACATAAACACACACAGACTAAAGGGTCTAGTGAAAGGCAGTACATAAACACACACAGACTAAAGGGTCTAGTGAAAGGCAGTACATAAACACACACAGACTAAAGGGTCTAGTGAAAGGCAGTACATAAACACACAGACTAAAGGGTCTAGTGAAAGGCAGTACATAAACACACACAGACCAAAGGGTCTAGTGAAAGGCAGTACATAAACACACAGACTAAAGTGAAAGGCAGTACATAAACACACAGACTAAAGGGTCTAGTGAAAGGCAGTACATAAAACACACAGACTAAAGGGTCTAGTGAAGGCAGTACATAAACACACACAGACTAAAGGGTCTAGTGAAAGGCAGTACATAAACACACACAGACTAAAGGGTCTAGTGAAAGGCAGTACATAAACACACACAGACTAAAGGGTCTAGTGAAAGGCAGTACATAAACACACACAGACTAAAGGGTCTAGTGAAAGGCAGTACATAAACACACACAGACTAAAGGGTCTAGTGAAAGGCAGTACATAAACACACACAGACTAAAGGGTCTAGTGAAAGGCAGTACATAAAACACACAGACTAAAGGGTCTAGTGAAAGGCAGTACATGGGCAGTACATAAACACACACAGACTAAAGAGTCTAGTGAAAGGCAGTACATAAACACACAGACTAAAGGGTCAGGCAGTACATAAACACACAGACTAAAGGGTCGTGAAAGGCAGTGACTCACGTAAAACCTAGCTGGGAGAGTCTGAGGGCAGGGCCACGTTGTAGGGTCCTACAGCCTTGTACAGGCTACGACTGTGACGTACCAACACCCCCTGGGGCCAGACTGTACTCTCAGACCACCTGCAACACACAACGAAGAGGTGGAGATTGATCCTACAGCCGACAGATCAAATAGAACCCTGCCTAGAAGACTAGACAGTCTGGTGGACAGCAGGGTGGCTAACCCTCTTCCTGGAGACAGCCTCCTTATGCAGGGCTTTACTCCATCCCTGCTCTAACGCTCCTGGTAGAGTCCTGAAGAACAGTTGATTAGAGTCAGATGTGTTGGAATAAAATCCTGCATATCTCTAGTTCTCCAGGAGAAATGGTTGGGCTACGTACTGACACAAGTGTTGCGGGCGTTGTTGTAGAAGTAAGTGTGTGTGTGGGGTGCGTGCTGTGGGTCAATGTGTGTATGTGTATGTGTGTGGGGACCACCTAAGCGTGCTGTGGGTCGTTGCTGTAGAAGTATGTGTGTGTGAGTGTGTGTGTGGGGACCACCTAAGCGTGCTGTAGGTCGTTGCTGTAGAAGTGTGTGTGTGGACCACCTAAGCGTGCTGTAGGTCGTTGCTGTAGTAGAAGTGTGTAGTAGTGTGTGTGTGTGTGTGGGGACCACCTAGCGTGCTGTAGGCCGTTGCTGTAGTAGTGTGGGGACCACCGTGCTGCTGCTGTAGTAGTGTGTGTGTGTGGGGACCACCTAAGCGTGCTGTAGGCCGTTGCTGTAGTAGTAGTGTGTGTGTGGGGACCACCTAAGCGTGCTGTAAGCGTGCTGTCGTTGCTGTAGTAGTGTGTGTGTGTGGGGACCACCTAAGCGTTGCTGTAGTAGTGTGTGGGGACCACCCTAAGCGTGCTGTAGGCCGTTGCTGTAGTAGTGTGTGTGTGGGGACCACTAAGCGTGCTGTAGGCCGTTGCTGTAGTAGTGTGTGTGTGTGGGGACCACCTAAGCGTGCTGTAGGCCGTTGCTGTAGTAGTGTGTGTGGGGACCACCTAAGGCGTAGGGCGTTGCTGTAGTAGTGTGTGTGTGTGTGGGGACCACCTAAGCGTGCTGTAGGCCGTTGCTGTAGTAGTGTGTGTGTGGGGACCACCTAAGCGTGCTGTAGGCCGTTGCTGTAGTAGTGTGTGTGTGTGGGGACCACCTAAGCGTTGCTGTAGGCCGTTGCTGTAGTAGTAGTGTGTGTGTGTGGGGACCACCTAAGCGTGCTGTAGGTCGTTGCTGTAGTAGTGTGTGTGTGTGTGGGGACCACCTAAGCGTGCTGTAGGCCGTTGCTGTAGTAGTGTGTGTGTGTGTGGGGACCACCTAAGCGTGCTGTAGGCCGTTGCTGTAGTAGTGTGTGTGTGTGGGGACCACCTAAGCGTGCTGTAGGCCGTTGCTGTAGTAGTGTGTGTGTGTGGGGACCACCTAAGCGTGCTGTGGGGACCGTTGCTGGTGTGTGGGGACCACCGTTGCTGTAGTAGTGTGTGTGTGTGGGGACCACCTAAGCGTGCTGTAGGCCGTTGCTGTAGTAGTGTGTGTGTGGGGACCACCTAAGGCGTGCTGAGGCGTTGCTGTAGTAGTGTGTGTGTGTGGGGACCACCTAAGCGTTGCTGTAGGCTGCTGTAGTAGTGTGTGTGTGTGGGGCCACCTACCAGCGTGCTGTAGGCCGTTGCTGTAGTAGTGTGTGTGTGTGGGGACCACCTAAGCGTGCTGTAGGCCGTTGCTGTAGTAGTGTGTGTGTGTGGGGACCACCTAAGCGTGCTGTAGGTCGTTGCTGTAGTAGTGTGTGTGTGGGGACCACCTAAGCGTGCTGCAGGCCGTTGCAGTAGTGTGTGTGGGGACCACCTAAGCGTGCTGTAGGCCGTTGCTGTAGTGTGTGTGTGTGGGGACCACCTAGCGTGCTGTAGGCCGTTGCTGTAGTAGTGTGTGTGTGTGGGGACCACCTAAGCGTGCTGTAGGCCGTTGCTGTAGTAGTGTGTGTGTGGGGACCACCTGCGTGCTGGGACCGTTGCTGCAAGTGTGTGTGTGCTGCGTGCTTGGCGTTGCTGTAGTAGTGTGTGTGTGTGTGGACCACCTAAGCGTGCTGTAGACGTTGCTGTAGTAGTGTGTGTGTGGGGACCACTAAGCGTGCTGTAGGCCGTTGCTGTAGTAGTGTGTGTGTGGGGACCACCTAAGCGTGCTGTAGGCCGTTGGGCTGTAGTAGTGTGTGTGTGGGGGACCACCTAAGCGTGCTGTAGGCCGTTGCTGTAAAAGTAGTGTGTGTGTGGGGACCACCTAAGCGTGCTAGTAGTGTGTGTGTGGGGACCACCAGCTTAGCGTGCTGTAGGTCGTTGCTGTAGTAGTGTGTGTGTGTGGGGACCACCTAAGCGTGCTGTAGGCCGTTGCTGTAGTAGTGTAGTGTGTGTGGGGACCACCTAAGCGTTGCGTGCTGTAGGTCATAAGCGTGCTGTAGTAGTGTAGTGTGTGTGTGGGACCACCTAAGCGTGCTGTGAGCCGTTGCTGTAGTAGTGTGTGTGTGTGGGGACCACTAAGCGTGCTGTAGGTCGTTGCTGTAGTAGTGTGTGTGTGTGGGGACCACCTAAAGCGTGCTGTAGGCCGTTGCTGTAGTAGTGTGTGTGTGGGGACCACCACTGCCTCTGTAGGCCGTGCTGTAGTAGTGTGTGTGTGGGGACCACCTGGCGTGCTGGGGTTGCTGTGCAGTGTGTGTGTAAACCCACTGGCGTGCTGTAGGTCCGTTGCTGTAGTAGTGTGTGTGTGGGGACCACCTGCGTGCTGTAGGCCGTTGCTGTAGTAGTGTGTGTGTGGGGACCACCTAAGCGTGCTGTAGGCGCGTGTGGGGACAAAGTAGTGTGTGTGTGTGTGGGGACCACCTAAGCGTGCTGTAGGTCGTTTCTGTAGTAGTGTGTGTGTGTAAGGGACCACCTAAGCGTGCTGTAGGCCATTGCTGTAGTAGTGTGTGTGTGTGGGGACCACCTAAGCGTGCTGTGGCCGTTGCTGTAGTAGTGTGTGTGTGTGGGGACCACCTAAGCGTGCTGTAGAAAACGTTGCTGAGTAGTGTGTGTGTGTGGGGACCACTAAGCGTGCTGTAGGCCGTTGCTGTAGTAGTGTGTGTGTGTGGGGACCACCTAAGCGTGCTGTAGGTCACTGTAGTAGTGTGTGTGTGTGGGGACCACCTAAGCGTGCTGTAGGCCGTTGCTGTAGTAGTGTGTGTGTGTGTGGACCACCTAAGCGTGCTGTAGGCCGTTGCTGTAGTAGTGTGTGTGTGGGGACCACCTACACATGCTGTGGCGCGTTGCTGTAGAATCCGTGCTCCAGCTTCTGCCAGCGTCCCAGGTGGGCTGCAGAGCGGTGCAGCAGGTCACAGTAGCTGGGAGGTAACAGCTGGCTCATCAGCATCACAAACGCATTGATCCACACCATGATCAGGTGCTCACAGGACAGCGCATGTCATAGTACTGGGTACTCTGGAGGGGAGAGAAGAACACGTTTTAGGTTCAGGGGCCTTAACACAAACGCAGGAGACAGCACCTAGGACGCCCTGGAGACTGAAGGAGGAAACTGTGAACACACAAAGACTCAGGGGAGGAGATGAGTACCAGGAGGGTTGACAGTTCCTTGACAGGGGAGGAGATGGTACCAAGAGGTTGACAAAGTTCTGATAACGGAGAGGAGATGAGTACCAAGAGGGCTGACATTTCCTTGATATGGAGAGGGGAGAGATGAGTACCAAGAGGGTTGACAGTTCCTTTGATAACTGAGAGGGGAGATGAGTACTGAAGGGTTGACAGTTCCTTAGGATAACGGAGAGGGGAGATGAGTACCAAGAGGTTTGATATTCTTGATGAATGGGAGGGAGAGATGAGTACCAAGAGGTTTGACAGTTCCTTGGATAATGGAGATAGAGCAACCAGGAGGGTTGACAGTTCCTTGAATGCGGAGAGGGGAGATGAGTACCAGCAGGGTTGACAGTTCCACTTGGATAACTTGGGGGAGGAGATGAGTACCAGCAGGTTGACAGTTCCTTGAATGCTTCGGAGAGGAGTTGAGTACCAAGAGGGTTGACAGTTCCCTGGATAGCGGGGAGGGAGATGAGTACCAGCAGTGGGTTGACAGTTCCTTGGATAACGGAAGGGAGATGAGTAGCAGGAGGGTTGACAGTTCCTTGGATAACGGGGAGGGAGAGACCCAGCAGGGTTACCAGCAGGGTTGACAGTTCCTTGGATAACGGAGAGGGAGATGAGTACCGGGAGGGTTGACGGTAACCTTGGATAGCGGAGAGGGGGGAGATGAGTACCAGGAGGGTTGACAGTTCCTTGGATAACGGAGAGGGAGATTGTTGCCCGTTAGGCTGATAGTTCCTTGGATAACGGGGAGGAGTTGAGTAGCAACAGGGTTGACAGACCTTTGATAATGGGGGAGGGACAGTACCAAGAGGGTTGATAGTTCCTTGGATAACGGGGAGGGGGTAGAGAAGAAAAGGCAACCTGTTAGAGGGAGGGGAAAGAGTGGAGAAGAGATGGTGTGACGTACCTTGATGAAGTAGAGAGGCTACGTAGTAAGGGTTAGGGTTTGCAAATTCTTGATGAAGTAGGAGGAAGGCTACGTAGTAAGGGTTAGGGGTTTGTACCTTGATGACAGGAGGAAGGCTACGTAGTAAGGGGTTAGGGTTTGTACCTTGATGAAGCAGGGAGGGGTAGTATGGGGGTTAGGGTTTGTACCTTGATGAAGCAGGGAGGAAGGCTACGTAGTAAGGGTTAGGGTTTGTACCTTGATGAAGCAGGGAGGAAGGCTACGTAGTAAGGGTTAGGGTTTGTACCTTGATGAAGCAGGGAGGAAGGCTACGTAGTAAGGGTTAGGGTTTGTACCTTGATGAAGCAGGGAGGAAGGCTACGTAGTAAGGGTTAGGGTTTGTACCTTGATGAAGCAGAGGAAACGTGAGTAAGGGTTAGGGTTTGTAAAATTCCTTGATGAAGCGTATGTAGTAAGGGTTAGGGTTTGTACCTTGATGAAGCAGGGAGGAAGGCTACGTAGTAAGGGTTAGGTTTGTACCTTGATGAAGCAGAGAGGAAGGCTACGTGTAGTAAGGGTTAGGGTTTGTACCTTGATGAAGCAGGGAGGGGAGTAGTAAGGGTTAGGGTTTGTACCTTGGATGAAGCAGGGAGGGGTGTAGTAGTTAGGGTTTGTACCTTGACGAAGCAGAGAGGAAGGCTACGTAGTAAGGGTTAGGGTTTGTACCTTGACGAAGCAGAGTAAGGAAGGCTACGTAGTAAGGGTTAGGGTTTGTACCTTGACGAAGCAGAGGGGGAGGAAGGCTACGTAGTAAGGGTTAGGGTTTGTACCTTGACGAAGCAGAGGGGGAGGGAAGGCTACGTAGTAAGGGTTAGGGTTTGTACCTTGACGAAGCAGAGGGGGAGGAAGGCTACGTAGTAAGGGTTAGGGTTTGTACCTTGACGAAGCAGAGGGGAGGAAGGCTACGTAGTAAGGGTTAGGGTTTGTACCTTGACGAAGCAGAGGGGGAAGGCTACGTAGTAAGGGTTAGGGTTTGTACCTTGACGAAGCAGAGGGGGAGGAAGGCTACGTAGTAAGGGTTAGGGTTTGTACCTTGACGAAGCAGAGGGGAGGAAGGCTACGTAGTAAGGGTTAGGGTTTGTACCTTGACGAAGCAGAGGGGAGGAAGGCTACGTAGTAAGGGTTAGGGTTTGTACCTTGACGAAGAAGGGGAGGAAGGCTACGTAGTAAGGGTTAGGGTTTGTACCTTGACGAAGCAGAGGGGAGAGGAAGGCTACGTAGTAAGGGTTAGGGTTTGTACCTTGACGAAGCAGAGGGGGAGGAAGGCTACGTAGTAAGGGTTAGGGTTTGTACCTTGACGAAGCAGAGGGGGAGGAAGGCTACGTAGTAAGGGTTAGGGTTTGTACCTTGACGAGAAGCAGAGGGGGAAGGCTACGAGTAGCGCTGAAGGGAGTTGAAGAGAACTTCCTTGATGCGACGGTTGAAGTAAGCCCGGAGTTCTTCCACCTCGCTGCGGATGAGTTCTGGGAGACGGGGGCTGGGGACAGGTGTGGTGGGGATGTGGCCTGGAGTGGTGAACTGCTCTCTCAGGTTCTCCCTTAGTAACGCTAGGAAGTCCTTAGGCCTGGAGGGAGAAGAGAGAAGTAAGAATGATCTAGGATCAATTTTTTTCTAGTCTCCAGGTGTCACTCGTGTTTAATTGCTAATTTGTCATTTACTTCACCACCATGGCCTATTTATTGCCTTACCTCCCTTATCTTACCTCATTTGCACACACTGTATATATACTTGTCTATTGTGTTATTGACTGCATGTTTATTTATTCCATGTGTAACTCTGTTGTTTGTGTCGCACTGATTTGCTTTATCTTGGCCAGGTCGCAGTTGCAAAATGAGAACTTGTTCTCAACTGGTCTACCTGGTTAAATAAAGGTTAAATAAATAAGATATATATTTTTTTAAATGAGATGGGAGTTCCATACACTCATGGCTCTGTATAATACTGTACGTTTCCTTGAATATGTTCTGGACCTGGAGACTGTGAAAGACCCTGGTGGCATGTCTGGTGGGGTAAGAACACGGCGTATCCCATTTAACAAAACCAAACATTCAATACCGCTATAGAAGGTAAAGTAAAACCCAAATGCATCAATACTGGTATATAGTCAAATACGGTATACCGCCAGCTAACATTCTAGCAGTCAGTCTTTCCTCAGCTCAGCCAAGAGAGACTGGCATGCATAGTTTTAATATTATCACTCTGATTACAATGAAGAGCAAGACGTTCTGCTCTGTTCTGGGCCAGCTGCAGGTTAACTAGGTCTTTCTTTGTAGCACTTGAACACATGGCTGGACAATAATCAAGATAAGATAAAACTAGAACCTGCAGAACTTGCTTTTTGTGGAGTGTGGTGTCAAAAAGCAGAGCATCTCTTTATTACGGACAGACCACTCCCCATCTTTACAACCATTAAATCTATATGTTTTGACCATGACAGTTTACAATCTAAGGTAACGCCAACTAAATTTTGTCTCAACTTGTTCAACAGCCACACCATTTATTACCAGATTCAGCTGAGGTCCAGAACATAGGGAATGATTTGTACCAAATACAATGCTTAGTTTTAGAGATGTTCAGGACCAGTTAATTACTGGCCACCCATTCCAAAACAGAGACTCTTTGTTAAGGGTTTCAGTGACTTCATTAGCTGTGGTTTCTGATGTATATGATTGAATACATACATGGACACACATGCTTTGTTAAATGCCAGTGGCAGGTCAGTAAAAATAGAAAAGAAGGGCCTAGAGAGCTGCCCTGCGGTACACACAATTTACATGTTTGACATTAGAGAAGCTTCCATTAAAGAAAACCCTCTGAGCTCTATTAGATAGATGGCTCTGAATCCACGAGGTTGAAAAGCCACCACACAAGTTCTCAACAACAGGTTATGGTCAATAATATCAAAGGCTGCACTGAAATCTAACAGTACAGCTCCCACAATCTTCTTAATATCAATTTCTTTCAACCAGTCAGTCATTTGTGTCAGTGCAGTACATATTGAGTGCCCTTCTCTATAAGCATGCTGAAAGTCTGTTGTTAATTTGTTTACAGAGAAACAGCATTGTATTTGGCCAAAAACAATTCCCCCAACAGTTTGCTAAGAGCTGGCAGGCAGCTGATTGGTCTGCTGTTAGAACCAGTAAAAGCCGCTTTACCACTCTTGGGTAGTGGAATGACTTTGGCTTCCCTTCAGGCCTGAGGACAAAGACTTTCCTCTGGGCTCAGATGAAAGATATGACAGATGGGATGGTAGCTGACTCTAGAGCCACTCCTCAGTAGCTTTCCATCTAAGTTGTCAATGCCAGGAGGTTGGTCATTATTGATCGATAACAATTATTCCACCTCTCCCAGACCAACTTCACAAAATTATAACTTAGAAAAACATTGTTTCATTATCAGTTTTTTTATGTATGAATACTATGGATCCTCACTGTTCGTTGTTGGCATTTCCTGCCTAAGTTTGCCATTAAGTAATCATTCAAATAATTGCCAACATCCAATGATGGAGAATAATCCCTCACTCTGAACCCAATAGCATGTGTCAGACAACCACAGTGGATGGAGAATAATCCCTCACTCTGAACCCAATAGCATGTGTCAGACAACCACAGTGGATGGAGAATAATCCCTCACTCTGAACCCAATAGCATGTGTCAGACAACCACAGTGGATGAAGAATAATCCCTCACTCTGAACCCAATAGCATGTGTCAGACAACCACAGTGGATGGAGAATAATCCCTCACTCTGAACCCAATAGCATGTGTCAGACCACCACAGTGGATGGAGAATAATCCCTCACTCTGAACCCAATAGCATGTGTCAGACAACCACAGCGGATGGAGAATAATCCCTCACTCTGAACCCAATAGCATGTGTCAGACAACCACAGTGGATGGAGAATAATCCCTCACTGAACCCAATAGCATGTGTCAGACAACCACAGTGGATGGAGAATAATCCCTCACTCTGAACCCAATAGCATGTGTCAGACAACCACAGTGGATGGAGAATAATCCCTCACTCTGAACCCAATAGCATGTGTCAGACAACCACAGTGGATGGAGAATAATCCCTCACTCTGAACCCAATAGCATGTGTCAGACAACCACAGTGGATGGAGAATAATCCCTCACTCTGAACCCAATAGCATGTGTCAGACAACCACAGTGGATGGAGAATAATCCCTCACTCTGAACCCAATAGCATGTGTCAGACAACCACAGTGGATGGAGAATAATCCTCACTCTGAACCCAATAGCATGTGTCCCCACAGTGGATGGAGAATAACCCAATAGCATGTGTCAGACAACCACAGTGGATGGAGAATAATCCCTCACTCTGAACCCAATAGCATGTGTCAGACAACCACAGTGGATGGAGAATAATCCCTCACTCTGAACCCAATAGCATGTGTCAGACAACCACAGTGGATGGAGAATAATCCCTCACTCTGAACCCAATAGCATGTGTCAGACAACCACAGTGGATGGAGAATAATCCCTCACTCTGAACCCAATAGCATGTGCCAGACAACCACAGTGGATGGAGAATAATCCCTCACTCTGAACCCAATAGCATGTGTCAGACCACCACAGTGGATGGAGAATAATCCCTCACTCTGAACCCAATAGCATGTGTCAGACAACCACAGTGGATGGAGAATAATCCCTCGCTCTGAACACAATAGCATGTGTCAGACCACCACAGTGGATGGAGAATAATCCCTCACTCTGAACCCAATAGCATGTGTCAGACAACCACAGTGGATGGAGAATAATCCCTCACTCTGAACCCAATAGCATGTGTCAGACAACCACAGTGGATGGAGAATAATCCTCACTGTGAACCCAATAGCATGTGTCAGACAACCACAGTGGATGGAGAATAATCCCTCACTCTGAACCCAATAGCATGTGTCAGACAACCACAGTGGATGGAGAATAATCCCTCACTCTGAACCCAATAGCATGTGTCAGACAACCACAGTGGATGGAGAATAATCCCTCACTCTGAACCCAATAGCATGTGTCAGACAACCACAGTGGATGGAGAATAATCCCTCGCTCTGAACCCAATAGCATGTGTCAGACAACCACAGTGGATGGAGAATAATCCCTCACTGTGAACCCAATAGCATGTGTCAGACAACCACAGTGGATGGAGAATAATCCCTCACTCTGAACCCAATAGCATGTGTCAGACAACCACAGTGGATGGAGAATAATCCCTCACTGTGAACCCAATAGCATGTGTCAGACAACCACAGTGGATGGAGAATAATCTCTCACTCTGAACCCAATAGCATGTGTCAGACAACCACAGTGGATGGAGAATAATCCCTCACTCTGAACCCAATAGCATGTGTCAGACAACCACAGTGGATGGAGAATAATCCCTCACTCTGAACCCAATAGCATGTGTCAGACAACCACAGTGGATGGAGAATAATCCCTCACTCTGAACCCAATAGCATGTGTCAGACAACCACAGTGGATGTGACTGTACATTAAAACACGACCGGGAGACTCATGGGGCGGCACACAATTGGCCCAGCGTCGTCCGGGTTAGGAAGGGTTTGGCCAGCGGGGATGTCCTTGTCCCATCGCGCACTAGCGACTTCTGTGACGGGCCGGGCGCAGTGCACGCTGACACGGTGGCCAGGTGTATGGAGTTTCCTCCGACACATTAGTGCGGCTGGCTTCGGGTTAAGCGGGCATTGTGTCAAGAAGCAGTGCGGCTTGGTTGGGTTGTGTTTCGGAGGACTCACAGCTCTTGACCTTCGACCTCTCCCGAGTCCATACAGTAGTTGCAGCGACGAGACAAGACTGTAAACTACCAATTGGATCCCACGAAATTGGGGAGAAAAAGGTGTACATTTTTTGTAATAAAAATGACAATTGAAAATAATGTTGCATTTAAGTCTAGATTTACTAAACAGAAATATCAAAACATTCTTTCAACATCTCCAAAGCAACTGCCTGACTATGGCGCAGGTACCACTGACTCACTGCCCTTCTCTATTTGCAAGAAGCTTGTTTTAAAATAACGATTCTCATAAAGAAGAAGCCTGCTGGTAACTGGTAATTGATTAGGACAGCTGGTGTCCTAAAGATCTGTCAACTAGGTAGGACTCTTACGACTAGAGGTTTCATGAATAGCTTGTATTCTGAATCATAAGAGCAGGAGATTCTCTATTCTCAGCACTTAATAGCAATTTTCTACTCTGAGCCTCTTTGTGGATACGGGGCCCAGCGCTCCTACTGTCATTATTAATACAGACACAGAAATAAAACAGATCAGACAAAAGTCAAGTCCTCTTCTGTCTTATTCAGTTTCATTCTTTTTAAAATGACACTTATTGCATTTATGAAAACGTCACATGACAGGAATATCACATTGTTGTCTCTTTGCAGTGTACTCTCTATGGTACTTCAAATGCCCAGCATTTAGGTGGGGGTGTCAGCTGAAAAGACCACGGACTAAACTCACACAATCAAAAAGAGGAATCTGTCCCAGGCTGTGAGAGAGAAGAAATCAAGAGTTCCTGACTGCCTCTGATTCCACCCACTTCACAGGGAACTTTCATTGACATGGTTTAAATCAATGTTCTGTCCCCCACTCTGACCAGAAGGGTGTGTTTGGCTGGGGGAGAGAACATTGAAGCCTGTTGTTTCATTTGTTTACCTGAAGAAGGGAGTGTGTGTGTGTTTATGTTTACCTGAATAAGGGGAGTGTGTGTGTTGTTTTGAAGAAGGGGTGTGTGTGTTTATGTTTACCTGAATAAGGGGAGTGTGTGTGTGTTTATGTTTACCTGAATAAGGGGAGTGTGTGTGTTTATGTTTACCTGAATAAGGGGAGTGTGTGTGTTTATGTTTACCTGAAGACCTGAATAAGGGGAGTGTGTGTGTTTATGTTTACCTGAATAAGGGGAGTGTGTGTGTTTATGTTTACCTGAATAAGGGAGTGTGTGTGTTTATGTTACCTGAATAAGGGGAGTGTGTGTGTTTATGTTTACCTGAATAAGGGTGTGTGTTTATGTTTACCTGAATAAGGGAGTGTGTGTGTTTATGTTTACCTGAATAAGGGGAGTGTGTGTGTTTATGTTTACCTGAATAAGGGGAGTGTGTGTTTATGTTTACCTGAATAAGGGAGTGTGTGTGTTTATGTTTACCTGAATAAGGGGAGTGTGTGTGTTATGTTTACCTGAATAAGTGGTAGATGGTGTTCATGCTTCACTCTGAATATATGAGCTATGCTTAATTTAGAAATGCTGTGGAGTGTGTGCAGTCAAGGGGCTTACCTGAATAAGGAGTGTGTGGCTTATAAGTTTACCTGAATATGAGGGTAAAGGTTTATGTTTACCTGAATAAGGGGAGTGTGTGTTTATGTTTACCTGAATAAGGGGAGTGTGTGTGTGTGTTTATGTTTACCTGAATAAGGGGAGTGTGTGTGTGTGTTTATGTTTACCTGAATAAGGGAGTGTGTGTGTGTTTATGTTTACCTGAATAAGGGGAGTGTGTGTGTGTTATGTTTACCTGAATAAGGGAGTGTGTGTGTGTGTTTATGTTTACCTGAATAAGGGGAGTGTGTGTGTGTGTGTTTATGTTTACCTGAATAAGGGTGTGTGTGTGTGTGTGTGTTTATGTTTACCTGAATAAGGGGAGTGTGTGTGTGTGTGTTTATGTTTACCTGAATAAGGGGAGTGTGTGTGTGTGTGTTTATGTTTACCTGAATAAGGGGAGTGTGTGTGTGTGTGTTTATGTTTACCTGAATAAGGGGAGTGTGTGTGTGTGTGTTTATGTTTACCTGAATAAGGGGAGTGTGTGTGTGTGTGTTTATGTTTACCTGAATAAGGGGTGTGTGTGTGTGTGTTTATGTTTACCTGAATAAGGGGAGTGTGTGTGTGTGTTTATGTTTACCTGAATAAGGGGAGTGTGTGTGTGTGTGTTTATGTTTACCTGAATAAGGGGAGTGTGTGTGTGTGTTTATGTTTACCTGAATAAGGGAGTGTGTGTGTGTGTGTTTATGTTTACCTGAATAAGGGGAGTGTGTGTGTGTGTTTATGTTTACCTGAATAAGGGGAGTGTGTGTGTGTGTTTATGTTTACCTGAATAAGGGGAGTGTGTGTGTGTGTTTATGTTTACCTGAATAAGGGGAGTGTGTGTGTGTTTATGTTTACCTGAATAAGGGGTGTGTGTGTGTGTTTATGTTTACCTGAATAAGGGGAGTGTGTGTGTGTTTATGTTTACCTGAATAAGGGGAGTGTGTGTGTGTTTATGTTTACCTGAATAAGGGGAGTGTGTGTGTGTTTATGTTTACCTGAATAAGGGGAGTGTGTGTGTGTTTATGTTTACCTGAAGAAGGGGAGTGTGTGTGTGTGTTTATGTTTACCTGAAGAAGGGGAGTGTGTGTGTGTGTGTTTATGTTTACCTGAAGAAGGGGAGTGTGTGTGTGTGTGTTTATGTTTACCTGAAGAAGGGGAGTGTGTGTGTTTATGTTTACCTGAAGAAGGGGAGTGTGTGTGTTTATGTTTACCTGAAGAAGGGCCCGTGGGACAGGTCCTGGTCTGAGTAACTACAGTCTGAAGGCACTGGCTGGGCCCTACTCTCCTGATGGAAGCAACACAGGGGAACATACACCCCAAACCTGTTGCACAGAGAGAGACAGGGATGAAAGAGGGAGAGAAAAAGGAGAGAGCGAAAGAGAAAAATGAAAGAGGAGAGAGAAAGAGAGAGAGGACAACAGGAAATAAAGAACCATGTGTTAAATCAACTAGATA
>NW_026290322.1:0-5252 GCF_023373465.1 Oncorhynchus keta
ATCAAATCAAATCAAATCAAATTTATTTATATAGCCCTTCGTACATCAGCTGATATCTCAAAGTGCTGTACAGAAACCCAGCCTAAAACCCCAAACAGCAAACAATGCAGGTGTAAAAGCACGGTGGCTAGGAAAAACTCCCTAGAAAGGCCAAAACCTAGGAAGAAACCTAGAGAGGAACCGGGCTATGTGGGGTGGCCAGTCCTCTTCTGGCTGTGCCGGGTAGAGATTATAACAGAACATGACCAAGATGTTCAAATGTTCATAAATGACCAGCATGGTCGAATAATAATAAGGCAGAACAGTTGAAACTGGAGCAGCAGCACAGTCAGGTGGACTGGGGACAGCAAGGAGCCTTCATGTCAGGTAGTCCTGGGGCACGGTCCTAGGGCTCAGGTCAGTTGAAACTGGAGCAGGAGCATGGCCAGGTGGACTGGGGACAGCAAGGAGTCCTCATGTCAGGTAGTCCTGGGACATGGTCCTAGGGCTCAGGTCCTCCGAGAGAAGAAAGAAAGAGAGAAGGAGAGAATTAGAGAACGCACACTTAGATTCACACAGGACACCGAATAGGACAGGAGAAGTACTCCAGATATAACAAACTGACCCTAGCCCCCGACACATAAACTACTGCAGCATAAATACTGGAGGCTGAGACAGGAGGGGTCAGGAGACACTGTGGCCCCATCCGAGGACACCCGGACAGGGCCAAACAGGAAGGATATAACCCCACCCACTTTGCCAAAGCACATCCCCCACACCACTAGAGGGATATCTTCAACCACCAACTTACCATCCTGAGACAAGGCCGAGTATAGCCCACAAAGATCTCCGCCACGGTACAACCCAAGGGGGGCAACCCAGACAGGCCGACCACAACAGTGAATCAACCCACCCAGGTGACGCACCCCCCCAGGGACGGCACGAGAGAGCCCCAGCAAGCCAGTGACTCAGCCCCCGTAACAGGGTTAGAGGCAGAGAATCCCAGTGGAAAGAGGGGAACCGGCCAGGCAGAGACAGCAAGGGCGGCTCGTTGCTCCAGAGCCTTTCCGTTCACCTTCCCACTCCTGGGCCAGACTACACTCAATCATATGACCCACTGAAGAGATGAGTCTTCAGTAAAGACTTAAAGGTTGAGACCGAGTTTGCGTCTCTGACATGGGTAGGCAGACCGTTCCATAAAAATGGAGCTCTATAGGAGAAAGCCCTGCCTCCAGCTGTTTGCTTAGAAATTCTAGGGACAATTAGGAGGCCTGCGTCTTGTGACCGTAGCGTACGTGTAGGTATGTACGGCAGGACCAAATCAGAGAGGTAGGTAGGAGCAAGCCCATGTAATGCTTTGTAGGTTAGCAGTAAAACCTTGAAATCAGCCCTTGCTTTGACAGGAAGCCAGTGTAGAGAGGCTAGCACTGGAGTAATATGATCAAATTTTTGGTTCTAGTCAGGATTCTAGCAGCCGTATTTAGCACTAACTGAAGTTTATTTAGTGCTTTATCCGGGTAGCCGGAAAATAGAGCATTGCAGTAGTCTAACCTAGAAGTGACAAAAGCATGGATTAATTTTTCTGCATCATTTTTGGACAGAAAGTTTCTGATTTTTGCAATGTTACGTAGATGGAAAAAAGCTGTCCTCGAAATGGTCTTGATATGTTCTTCAAAAGAGAGATCAGGGTCCAGAGTAACGCCGAGGTCCTTCACAGTTTTATTTGAGACGACTGTACAACCATTAAGATTAATTGTCAGATTCAACAGAAGATCTCTTTGTTTCTTGGGACCTAGAACAAGCATCTCTGTTTTGTCCGAGTTTAATAGTAGAAAGTTTGCAGCCATCCACTTCCTTATGTCTGAAACACATGCTTCTAGCGAGGGCAATTTTGGGGCTTCACCATGTTTCATTGAAATGTACAGCTGTGTGTCATCCGCATAGCAGTGAAAGTTTACATTATGTTTTCGAATAACATCCCCAAGAGGTAAAATATATAGTGAAAACAATAGTGGTCCTAAAACAGAACCTTAGGAACACCGAATGTACAGTTGATTTGTCAGAGGACAAACCATTCACAGAGACAAACTGATATCTTTCCGACAGATAAGATCTAAACCAGGAGAACTTGTCCGTGTAGACCAATTTGGGTTTCCAATCTCTCCAAAAGAATGTGGTGATCGATGGTATCAAAAGCAGCACTAAGGTCTAGGAGCACGAGGACAGATGCAGAGCTCCTCGGTCCGATGCCATTAAAATGTCATTTACCACCTTCACAAGTGCCGTCTCAGTGCTATGATGGGGTCTAAAACCAGACTGAAGCATTTCGTAGACATTGTTTGTCTTCAGGAAGGCAGTGAGTTGTTGCGCAACAGCCTTCTCTAAAATCTTTGAGAGGAATGGAAGATTCGATATAGGCCGATAGTTTTTTATATTTTCTGGGTCAAGGTTTGGCTTTTTCAAGAGAGGCTTTATTACTGCCACTTTTAGTGAGTTTGGTACACATCCAGTGGATAGAGAGCCGTTTATTATGTTCAACATAGGAGGGCCAAGCACAGGAAGCAGCTCTTTCAGTAGTTTAGTTGGAATAGGGTCCAGTATACAGCTTGAAGGTTTAGAGGCCATGATTATTTTCATCATTGTGTCAAGAGATATAGTACTAAAACACTTGAGCGTCTCTCTTGATCCTAGGTCCTGGCAGAGTTGTGCAGACTCAGGACAACTGAGGTTTGGAGGAATACGCAGGTTTAAAGAGGAGTCCGTAATTTGCTTTTAATAATCATAATCTTTTCTCAAAGAAGTTCATGAATTTATCACTGCTAAAGTGAAAGTCATCCTCTCTTGGGGAATGCTGCTTTTTAGTTAGCTTTGCCACAGTATCAAAAAGGAATTTCGGATTGTTCTTATTTTCCTCAATTAAGTTAGAAAAATAGGACGATCGAGCAGCAGTAAGGGCTCTTCGGTACTGCACGGTACCGTCCTTCCAAGCTAGTCGGAAGACTTCCAGTTTGGTGTGGCGCCATTTCCGTTCCAATTTTCTGAAGCTTGCTTCAGAGCTCGGGTATTTTCTGTGTACCAGGGAGCTAGTTTCTTATGAGACATTTTTTTAGTTTTTAGGGGTGCAACTGCATCTAGGGTATTGCGCAAGGTTAAATTGAGATCCTCAGTTAGGTGGTTAACGGATTTTGTCCTCTGGCGTCCTTGGGTAGGCAGAGGGAGTCTGGAAGGGCATCAAGGAATCTTTGTGTTGTCTGTGAATTTATAGCACGACTTTTGATGTTCCTTGGTTGGGGTCTGAGCAGATTATTTGTTGCAATTGCAAACGTAATAAAATGGTGGTCCGATAGTCCAGGATTATGAGGAAAAACATTAAGATCCACAACATTTATTCCATGGGACAAAACTAGGTCCAGCGTATGACTGTGACAGTGAGTGGGTCCAGAGACATGTTGGACAAACCCACTGAGTCGATGATGGCTCCAAAAAGCCTTTTGGAGTGGGTCTGTGGACTTTTCCATGTGAATATTAAAGTCACCAAAGATTAGAATATTATCTGCAATGACTACAAGGTCTGATAGGAATTCAGGGAACTCAGTGAGAAACGCTGTATATGGCCCAGGAGGCCTGTAAACAGTAGCTATAAAAAGTGATTGAGTAGGCTGCATAGATTTCATGACTAGAAGCTCAAAAGACGAAAACGTCATTTTTTTTTTTTTTTGTAAATTGAAATTTGCTATCGTAAATGTTAGCAACACCTCCGCCTTTGCGGGATGCACGGGGATATGGTCACTAGTGTAGCCAGGAGGTGAGGCCTCATTTAACACAGTAAATTCATCAGGCTTAAGCCATGTTTCAGTCAGGCCAATCACATCAAGATTATGATCAGTGATTAGTTCATTGACTATAATTGCCTTGAAGTAAGGGATCTAACATTAAGTAGCCCTATTTTGAGATGTGAGGTATCATGATCTCTTTCAGTAATGACAGGAATGGAGGTGGTCTTATCCTAGTGAGATTGCTAAGGCGAACACCGCCATGTTTAGTTTGCCCAACCTAGGTCGAGGCACAGACACGGTCTCAATGGTGATAGCTGAGCTGACTACACTGACTATGCTAGTGGCAGACTCCACTATGCTGGCAGGCTGGCTAATAGCCTGCTGCCTGGCCTGCACCCTATTTCATTGTGGAGCTAGAGGAGTTAGAGCCCTGTCTATGTTGGCAGATAAGATGAGAGCACCCCTCCAGCTAGGATGGAGTCCGTCACTCCTCAGCAGGTCAGGCTTGGTCCTGTTTGTGGGTGAGTCCCAGAAAGAGGGCCAATTATCTACAAATTCTATCTTTGGGAGGGGCAGAAAAACAGTTTTCAACCAGCGATTGAGTTGTGAGACTCCCTGCTGTAGAGCTCATCACTCCCCCTAACTGGGAGGGGGCCAGAGACAATTACTCGATGCCGACACATCTTTCTAGCTGATATGCACGCACAGCTATGTTGCGCTTGGTGATCTCTGACTGTTTCATCCTAACATCGTTGGTGCCGACGTGGATAACAATATCTCTATACTCTCACACTCGCCAGTTTTAGCTTTAGCCAGCACCATCTTCAGATTAGGCTCAACGTCAGGTAGCCCTGCCCCGGTAAACAGTGTATGATCGCTGGATGATTCGCTGTAAGTCAATACTGCGGGTATGGAGTCGCCAATGACTAGAGTTTTCAATTTGTCAGAGCTAATGGTGGAAGCCCATGCCTCAGACCCCGTAACGGGAGGAGTAGAGACCAGAGAAGACTCGGCCTCTGACACCGACCCGCTGCTTAATGGGAAAACCGGTTGAAAGTTTCTGTCTGCTGAATGAGCGACACTGGCTGAGCGTCTTGCACAGCATTTCCTTCCAGAAACCGTGAGAAAGTTGTCCGGCGGCGGGGACTGTGCCAGGGGATTTATACTACTATCTGTACTACTGGTGGCACAGACGCTGTTTCATCCTTTCCTACACTGAAATTACCCTTGCCTAACGATTGCCTGAAGCTGGGCTTGCAGTACAGCTATCCCCGCCGTAAGGCGAGCACAGCGGCTGCAATTAGAAGGCATCATGTTAATGTTACTACTTAGCTTCGGGCTGTTGGAGGTCCTGACGAATCGTGTCCAGATAAAGCGTCCGGAGGAAAAAGTTGAGGAAAAATAATATATGAACGGTAATTAAAAAGTGAAACCCGTAAAGTTGTCAGGGTAGCAAAATAGGTTGGCAACAAAACGCACAGCAATTCGAAAACAAGC
>NW_026290323.1:0-11685 GCF_023373465.1 Oncorhynchus keta
CAAAGCAGTTTGACAAATATAACAGAGTTACACATGGAGTAAAACAAACATGCAGTCAATAACACAGTACAAAAATAAGTCTATATCCAATGTGAGCAAATGAGGTGAGATAAATAGGATTGCAGGAAAAGTGCTCAGAAGGATGTGCGTCGTCTATAAAGGTTGTAACTCAACTCTGCTCGTTGTTTTTCTCAACAGTCAAGTCTCTCTCCTTTGGTGAGAATAGTTTCCAGGACAGCATAAACAATATTTCCTGCACCTCTAAAAACATACTTTTGGATTATAAACATGTAAATAATAAAAAAGGATGACTAAAATAGCCAATGTATCTTATACCACTGTATCATATACATCATAACCCAAGGGGGAAATTGCTGTTCAAGTGTTGCATATACACGTACATTGTTTAGTACCTAGGTATTATGCTACACGTTAGAATGTCAAATAAAAAAACTATATTGTATACATTAGAAATATAATCAAGTTTGACCTGCACCTGTATGCAGACGATACAGCTGTGTACTCTATCGCCCACCCTGCTGATCATGATCTATCTGAACAGTATGCTTTCATTATTTTGCAGGAAACCTTTATTGACCTTAAATTATTATTGAATACGTAAGTATAAGTTGTTTTCTAGAGTGTACAAACATGAATCTAATGATTGAAGTGTGTGTACATAGTATGGTGTATTTGTATAGACATTCAGCTGTCTTTAAAAAAAAATAACATATTGATGAGTTAGTTATGTAGGTCAATGAATTGCTCTCTTTGCCTTTGACAGGCTCTTTGACATACTGTAAACTCCCTCTGTAGCTAACATCTACAATAACCATTAGAAGTACAAGTCGGAGTTATCATACACCGTCTCAGGGATTGCTAGCTCTGGAAATTCCGTTGGTCTGTACAGAGTTCAGTAAATCAGCTCTTTGCAACTGACTTGTGGAATAATCTCCGAGCTTCTCTAAGCATTGATGTTTTGGTGACTCTAGGTTCATTCAGACTGCTGAATGAGGCCTGTTACAATTTACTTACAAAACCTTTAAAGGAGTTCATGAAACCATTCAGTCATGGATGTATGTAAACATATTTAATATGTATTGCTTGCAACAGATGACAACTGTTGTACATTGAATAGCCATTCATCACTGTTACACCTTCTTGATGTGATAGTTCTCTATGTCTGTGTGTGTGTGTGTGTGTGTGTGTGTGTGTGTGTGTGTGTGTGTGTGTGTGTGTGTGTGTGTGTGTGTGTGTGTGTGTGTGTGTGTGTGTGTGTGTGTGTGTGTGTGTGTTAGAAACAAGGAATGTGTGTGTGTGTGTGTGTGTGTGTGTGTGTGTGTGTGCGTGCGTGCGTGCGTGCGTGCGTGTGTGTGTGTGTGTGTGTGTGTGTGTGTGTGTGTGTGTGTGTGTGTGTGTGTGTGTGTGTGTGTGTGTGTGTGTGTGTGTGTGTGTGTTAGAAACAAGGTCCCTTGAATTGTGTCCATTTCAGGCTTTAAAAACAACAATTAAACAGCCATCTAAATAATGTTTCTCAGCCTAGTTTCCTATTTAGTTCTCTTTATATGTACAGACACAGAGCTTCCAGATGGCTCCAGCCTAAGGATTTTCAGGGCATGTACACACGGGAGATTAGAACCCCAAAGAAAAGATCCTAAAGGTATTTTCAGATTCAGGTTTATCATGACAGCCGCTTTATGAAAGGCCTTTACTATGGCTAAACAGCTTCTACACAGTTTATTAATTAATGCTGTGGGATGAAATTAGGTGTTTCTAGGAGGTCTTAAACAGATCTACAGTGAAACAAACATGTACACTTTCCACACATATTTATTGACTTTTAAAAAGACCACAGTAACATGACAGAATTTGTGCAAAGGCAACGAAATCTGCTAGGGGATATTAGATGTACAACAGTAGTATTCTGTAACAAGCAATACGTGTTAAACATGAGGCACATGCAATCATGACAGCTGCTTTATGAAAGGCCTTTAATTATGGCTAAACAGCTTCTACACAGCTTATTAATTAATGCTGGGGGATGAAATTAGGTGTTTCTAGGAGGTCTTAAACAGATCTACAGTGAAACAAACATGTACACGCTACACACATTTTTATTGACTTTTAAAAAGATCACAGTAACATGACAGAATTTGTGCAAAGGCAACGTAATCTGCTAGGGGGATATTAGATGTACAACAGTAGTATTCTGTAACAAGCAATACGTGTTAAACATGAGGCACATGCAATCATGACAGCTGCTTTATGAAAGGCCTTTAATTATGGCTAAACAGCTTCTACACAGCTTATTAATTAATGCTGGGGGATGAAATTAGGTGTTTCTAGGAGGTCTTAAACAGATCTACAGTGAAACAAACATGTACACGCTACACACATATTTATTGACTTTTAAAAAGACCACGGTAACATGACAGAATTTGTGCAAAGGCAACGAAATCTGCTAGGGGATATTAGATGTACAACAGTAGTATTCTGTAACAAGCAATACGTGTTAAACATGAGGCACATGCAATCATGACAGCTGCTTTATGAAAGGCCTTTAACTATGGCTAAACAGTTTTCTACACATCTTATTCATTAATGATGTGGGCATACCCAGGATTTACAGGCAGGACGTTTGATCTACCCAGGGAGGGAAAACTTACGGAGTTATGATGGAGCGGGCAAGCGTCTTTGAGTTGGTGAATTGAAACGGATAATGGTCGTGTCGCTCCCTTCAGTAACCACGAGCACAACCGTTCCTTGATTTTAACTGGCGGCTTTATTCGTAGTTTCAGTGAGAATTATCCCCTTCCGTGAGAACTATAAAGTAAATGAAAAATACAGTTAAGCACACTCTTACAACCTTATCTTACGAGTGACTTATTAGCTTGGTATAACTCTGAAGTGCTTACATACATAACAGTTTAACCGGTGTTATAACGGGTTCAGATTAAACACATGAATAAAGGAAAACATATCTCATTGGCTGCTTATTACAGAAGGGAGGAAATCAAACTTCACACTTATTATTCCTGGCATGAATTCACACTTCATCCTAACATACACTCTTCAACCTTTATGAACTACACCCGATGACATGAAAACTTAGTTAACGCAGCGCAGGATTGCCTTCCCTCCAAAAGTGTGTTTCTACAATAAGGATCCCCGTTACAACAGTATTAGCTACATACTTCCGCTTGTATTATCATTTCCCCCGCACAGCGGACACATAAACAATTCAAACAAAAGACAACGACATAACCTGTAAGTCTAACTGTCAGTTACAGGTCGGGGCTAACAGGACCCTTTATCTGTAAGAAATAGTCAACATTTTGGAATGTGTTAAAATGTAGGTACTAAATCTTTTGAATTAAATCACTGGTTTTAAAAATGTATCTCACGCTTTATAGATAGGGGCAGAGGTAATTTCATATATCGGTTTAGGGGGGTTATTAACTTTATGTAAAACAATATTCACTCAAACAACACCGCTTAGAGCAGCTTGGAGATTATTAGCCATGTAAATGGGGAGCAAAAGAGCGGATTTAACCAACTCTGTACAAACCCCGACAAGGGGTATGATAACTCTGACGCGTACGTCTAATGATTATTGTAGATGTTTACAACTGAGGGATATTTTAACCCTAAACCTCCCACAATAACTATTGTCTATTGTTAGTCTCAGTGACCTTACTGACAATATCCCTGTTTAAAACAGCTCAAAATACATTGTTGGCTAGAGTTTTCATACATTTACATTTACATTTAAGTCATTTAGCAGACGCTCTTATCCAGAGCGACTTACATGTCTTTCATTATGCAGACATTTGTTTTATTAGACTATATTCTCATTAGAATACGGTTGTCACCCCTTGAGGCTTGGTGCATGTACAAAGAAAAAGTACCAAATTCACTGTTAACTAAAATAATGGCAATGCGTGTAGTCGTGTTAAGGTTTTCATTGTTTTCTTGTCAGAGTTATGGTTTTGCATATGACTGTGCATTATATGCTGTCGTAATAGGATTGAGGATCAGATCAAGCTGTCACGATCTTCATGGGTAATAAGAAGCGGACCAAAGCGCTGCGTGGTGTGAATGCATCGTTTTAATGGATGACGCAAACACAAAGTAAAGTGAACAAGCCACTAAATGAACAACTACCGTGACGCTATATACCAAATGTGCTGACACAAGCACCTAACAGACAATCACCCAACAATGACAACAAAGGCTACCTACTAAATATGGTTCCCAATCAGAGACAACGACTAACACCGGCCTCAGGGTTTTCAATAAATCAGGCCAGACACAGAAAAAGACAAACTAGACATACAGCATAGAATGCCCACTCAGATCACCCCACCATACCCAACAAAACCTATAAACATACATAGCAAACTATGGTCCGGGCGTGACACAAACCTATTGGGAATTCTTGATCAATCAAAATGTACCTGTTTTCCGTATAGAATGACTTGTATACATATTATATTACAACTTGTTTGTGTTTTGGCTTAGTGGTTGTTCTTTACTAACTAGAAAAACTCAACAGTGTAAGTCTGAGAAACATTATTGAGCTGGTTGGTTTATTGTTGTTGAACGCTTGACATGTACACACATTGAGAAGTGATTTTGCAGCAACAGTTTTAAAGTGGGTAATCGTATCATATATATATATATATATATCCTTGCATATCCTTGCATGTTTGAATTAGAGCTCCTTTAAAGTGTTTTAGATTATGATAATAATGTTATATTATTTTTATAATAATACATATCTGCAAACCAAATGTATTTCTGAAAACCCTTTTTGCATCTTCAATAGTTGTAGATGTTCCAACGTTCGTAGACCTTCATACAAAAATACCTAATACTGTCTGTTTCATCGGTTCCTCTGATGTCGTTCAGAGTCCCTAATGCATCCAAGTCACCCGTTGTGTCCGTTGTCCATCATACCTAAAAATAATAATAAAAATAAAAATAAAACGTTGTCCCCCTGTTTAAAAACACAAATAACTCGGGTACAGTCGCTTCCCAATCACCTATGTCCAGTAGCCTTCAGAAATATCTATTAGGCGGGATTCACTTATTCACATCTCTTTTTAATCTGTCCTGGCAGCTAAATATTCGGGGGCTGTGGGTTTGCGCTAAAGCTGTGGTAACATAGTGTTAAATTATATGCTCCACGTTCTGTTCCTAACTATCGAAAGTCCGGAATGAGTTTCGGGAGATATACAAGGTGTTGCATACAGGATATTTGGTTTAGAGAACACAGGCTGTGAATTCAAACAACAGGAGGGGATGTCGTTACATTCTGTCTGCAAACGGGGTGTGTGGGGGCCGCAGATTAGATATATCTATGTTTAACCCCGCTGTTCGGCTGATATCTCGACATGCCTTATGCATAATAGTGCACACCTTGGTTTCAAACGATTCTCTACAGATAAGAGTTCTGGGACCCCTGGTTGAACACACCCACACCCTTTGTTTTTGAAAACACACACACACTCCTGCTGCTCCGTCACACGCACACTCACGCACGCACCCGGATTTTCTGTCTTTTTTTCTTCGTGACAGACCGGGTTGATGGCTGGAAAGGACATTTTCCCTTCGTTAAAGGGTGAGATATTGTTTTAAAACCATTGATTTAAGACCAAAATATATAGTACTAACTTTTTAAAGACATGTTCGAATTAATTACCAAATTGTACTACTATTTAAACATGCATCATTAGTGTTTTTATGTAAAAACATTGGAGACCTACAGTTGTACATTATTACAAACTTTATAACATACCATTGTAGGAAAGACTATAAATTGCTTCTGAGAATCTACGTATAACAGTCGCTTCCCAACCCCTATGTCCAGTAGCCTTCAGAAATATCTATTAGAGGGATTCACTTATTCACATCTCTTTTTTTTTATCTGTCCTGGCAGCTAAATATTCGGGGCTGTGGGTTTGCGCTAAAGCTGTGGTAACTGTATTAAAGTATATGCTCCACGTTCTGTCCTAACCAGGGGGTGTTTCGAGACATTTTTTGTTTTATAATGGTTACATGTTCATTACACACCTATGCATTCTATATTATTAAGTAGGCTGTTGGTCTTTGAGGTCCGTTATGTCAATTTGCCTTTATACATCTCATTGACCTACTGTCAACTCCTCAGTTGTAAACATCTACAATAATCATTAGACGTACGCGTCAGAGTTATCATACCCTTGTCGGGGTTTGTACAGAGTTGGTTAAATCCGCTCTTTTGCTCCCCACTTACATGGCTAATAATCTCCAAGCTGCTCTAAGCGGTGTTGTTTGAGTGAATATTGTTTTACATAAAGTTAATAACCCCCCTAAACCGATATATGAAATTACCTCTGCCCCTATCTATAAAGCGTGAGATACATTTTTAAAACCAGTGATTTAATTCAAAAGATTTAGTACCTACATTTTAACACAATCCAAAATGTTTACTATTTCTTACAGATAAAGGGTCCTGTTAGCCCCGACCTGTAACTGACATTTAGACTTACAGGTTATGTCGTTGTCTTTTGTTTGAATTGTTTATGTGTCCGCTGTGCGGGGGAAATGATAATACAAGCGGAAGTATGTAGCTAATACTGTTGTAACGGGGATCCTTATTGTAGCAACACAAGGGAAGGCAATCCTGCGCTGCGTTAACTAAATTTTCATGTCATCGGGTGTAGTTCATAAAGGTTGAAGAGTGTATGTTAGGATGAAGTGTGAATTCATGCCAGGAATAATAAGTGTGAAGTTTGATTTCCTCCCTTCTGTAATAAGCAGCCAATGAGGTATTTTTTCCTTTATTCATGTGTTTAATCTGAACCCGTTATAACACCGGTTAAACTGTTATGTATGTAAGCACTTCAGAGTTATACCAAGCTAATAAGTCACTCGTAAGATAAGGTTGTAAGAGTGTGCTTAACTGTATTTTTCATTTACTTTATAGTTCTCACGGAAGGGGATAATTCTCACTGAAACTACAGAATAAAGCCGCCAGTTAAAATCAAGGAACGGTTGTGCTCGTGGTTACTGAAGGGAGCGACACGACCATTATCCGTTTCGAATTCACCAACTCAGACGCTTGCCCGCTCCATCATAACTCCGTAAGTTTTCCCTCCCTGTGTAGATCAAACGTCCTGCCTGTAAATCCTGGGTATGCCCACATCATTAATGAATAAGATGTGTAGAAAACTGTTTAGCCATAGAAGGCCTTTCATAAAGCAGCTGTCATGATTGCATGTGCCTCATGTTTAACACGTATTGCTTGTTACAGAATACTACTGTTGTACATCTAATATCCCCTAGCAGATTTCGTTGCCTTTGCACAAATTCTGTCATGTTACTGTGGTCTTTTTAAAAGTCAATAAAAATGTGTGTAAAGTGTACATGTTTGTTTCACTGTAGATCTGTTTAAGACCTCCTAGAAACACCTAATTTCATCCCACAGCATTAATTAATAAACTGTGTAGAAGCTGTTTAGCCATAAGTAAAGGCCTTTCATAAAGCGGCTGTCATGATAAACCTGAATCTGAAAATACCTTTAGGATCTTTTCTTTGGGGTTCTAATCTCCCGTGTGTACATGCCCTGAAAATCCTTAGGCTGGAGCCTCTGGAAGCTCTGTGTCTGTACATATAAAGAGAACTAAATAGGAAACTAGGCTGAGAAACATTATTTAGATGGCTGTTTAATTGTTGTTTAAAGCCTGAAATGGACACAATGCCAAGGGACCTTGTTTCTAACACACACACACACACACACACACACACACACACACACACACACACACACACACACACACACACACACACACACACACACACACACACACACACACACACACACACACACACACACTCCTTGTTTCTAACACACACACACACACACACACACACACACACACACACACACACACACACACACACACACACACACACACACACACACACACACACACACACACACACACACACACACACACACACACACTTGTTTCTAACACACACACACACACACACACACACACACACACACACACACACACACACACACACACACACACACACACACACACACACACACACACACACACACACACACACACACACACACACATATTCAGGTCTTAAAGATGGCTTGTTCTGGACATTTATAATGCCTATGCCCCAGATCCATAACCCAGGACATTCCTGCTTCATAGATAACAACCATAAGGGAGATAAAACTGGGGGGTGGGGGGACATGTACGGGCCCCAAAAGTTCAAACACTCAAACACCACCCTCCCCAGTTCAACCAGCCCCCCTAGACATCAAACAACAGACCTACTTCAAAGCATAACATAAAGCTATAAAATAACACACACCCTCTAACACGTGAACACAGGAACAGGGGGGGGCGGGCCGGAGGCCCATATTCAGACATGTACACGTCATCAGGTCATAAGGTCAGCAATCAATAATTTTTGACACATGCCGTATCCTATTACTCTCTCTTACCACTTTTACTTTAGGGGTTCTAATCCCCCTCTTTCAAAATTCCCACTGTGAACAAATCTTTAACATTCATGATCCTTCACTATATGTATCCCTAAACTACCAACAATAACTATTGTCTATTGTTATTCTCACTGACATTACTGCCAATATGAAAGTCTTATAGCTAGCTAAATACAATGTTGGAGACAGTTGTCATGTCTTTGGTTATGCACACATTTGTTAATTAGATTGTATTTCTCATGAAATATAATCTAATATAATCCCCCCCCCATTTTTAAAAGGGTTAAGATGAAACAGGTTTTAAACAGTTGGTTCAAAGACACTTGGGGTTCCACTTGTGTGTAAGGAACCCCCTAGATTAGCCTACCTTTTATCCATTAAATATGGACAGCTGAGAATTCTTTCTAAAGGGTAAAGGTGAAAAAGGTGTAAATCAGGGTCTTCAAAGACACTCCACACCCACACACCCCAAGGGGGAGAGACAGAGGTACAGATGTCAAGATATGTAATTAACTGAAGGTATTTATTTGAGAAAGGTCCAGTCTTTGCTCTTTTCGTCATTACCATGCTAATGATTTCAAGTTGGATTTATCTGTATCTGTTTAAGACACTGAATACATGTTTAGCATATTTACTACATTTATTCAGTATGTTGTTTTTTCTCTGTGAAGTAAGTTCATTTTAAGTTATGTGACTTGTTTTATGTAGATACAACATTTCAGTGTCAACACACAGCAACCAAAAACCTGATCCAATTTCGCATATTCATATTGAGTTTGCAGCATATTTGCAGTAAACAATAGAATATTCACCACAAGTTTCCCAAGATTCTTTGCCAAGTTCAATAAACAATAAACATCAATGACAATAAACATCAACATGCTACCTGTAGAGGCCCTGTGCTGCATCCAGACTCATGACAATAAACATCAACCTGCTACCTGTAGATGCCCTGTGCTGCATCCAGACTCATGACAATAAACATCAACCTGCTACCTGTAGATGCCCTGTGCTGCATCCAGACTCATGACAATAAACATCAACCTGCTACCTGTAGATGCCCTGTGCTGCATCCAGACTGCAAGCCTTTCTGTCCCAGGGAAGCTTCCTTTCGGAATCCAGCACCTCTCTCAGACTGCCCTTCTCACAAAACTCCATGACAATGAGGTAGTTTGGATTGGGTCCTGCGGGACAACCACGGTAGAGAATAGGATTATTAAATGCAACAAGGGCACATCATCATCACATTTTGATATCATATTCTGAATTCACATTTTGGTTTGGTGAATGGCGCTGGAGGGGATGGCTGACGTTTTACATGCTCCCAACAAACTGCTATTTTGTTCGTTTTTTTTGCGTAATTTGTAACTTATCTTTGTACTTATTTTGTACATAATGTTGCTGCTACCGTCTTTCATGACCAAAAATAACTTCTGGACATCAGAACAGCGATTACCTACCTCGAACTGGAAGAATGTTTTTTCTTTAACTAGTCAGACGCGAAGGATATACTGCCTTCTTGGGAACGGGCCCAAATCCCCGTCATTTATTTGAAGAAAAGATGGATAAAAAGAGGGCGGAGGTCGGGCTGCCTTCTGAGAACTCATCGGCGAGTGAGAACTCCCACTGCCATCCGTTCTATTGTTCAACGTGCAATCATTGGGAAATAAAATGGATGACCTACTATCAAGATTATACTACAAACGGGACATTTAAAAACTGTAATAACTTATGTTTCACCGAGTCGTGGCTGAACGACGACATGGATAATGTAGAGCTGGTGGGATTTTCCATGCACCGGCAGGCCAGAGAAGCTACATTTGGTAAGACGAGGGGTGGGGGTGTGTGTCTATTTGTCAATAACAGCTGGTGCGCAATGTCTAATATTAAAGAAGTCTCGAGGTATTGCTTGCCTGAGGTAGAGTAACTTATGATAAGCTGGAGACAACACTACCTACCAAGAGAGTTCTCATCTTTATTCATAGCCGTCTATTTACCACCCCAAACAGATGCTGGCACTAAGACCGCACTCAACCAGCTGTAGGCCATAAGCAAACAAGAAAATGCTCATCCAGAAGCGGCGCTCATAGTGGCCGGGGACATTAATGCTACCTCATTTCTACCAGCATGTCACATGTGCAACCAGAGGAAAGAAACTCTAGACCACCTTTACTCCACACACATAGATGCATACAAAGCTCTCCTCCGCCCTCCATTTGGCAAATCTGACCATAATTCTATCCTCCTGATTCCTGCTTACAAAAAAAAAACTAAAGCAGGAGGTACCAGTGACTCGCTCAATACGGAAGTGGTCAGATGACGCAGATGCTACGCTACAGGACTGTTTTGCTAGCACAGACTGGCACAGACAGGAATATGTTCCCGGGATTCATCCATGGCATTGAGGAGTATACCATCTCAGTCCTTGGCTTCATAAATAAGTGCATTGATTACGTCGTCCCTACAGTGACCGTACGTACATATCCAAACCGGAAGCCATGGATTACAGGCAACATCCGCATCGAGCTAAAGGCTCGAGCTGCCGCTTTCAAGGAGCGGAACACTAATCTGGACGCCTATAAGAAATCCCGCTATGCCCTCAGACGAACCATCAAACAAACAAAGTGTCATGGGCAGATTGTGGACTACAGGAAATTGTGGGCTGAACAGGTCCCCATTAACATCGACGGGGCTGTAGTGGAGCGGGTTGAGCATTTCAAGTTCCTTGATATCCACATTACCAATGATCTATCATGGTCCAAACACACCAAGACAGTCTTGAAGAGGGCAAAACAACACATTTTCCCCCTCAGGAGACTAAAAAGATTTTGCATGGGTCCCCAGATCCTCAAAAAGGTATACAGCTGCACCATCAAGAGTGTCCTGACCGGTTGCATCACCGCCTGTTAGGGTAACTGCTCGGCATCTGACCGTAAAGCGCTTCAGAGGGTACTGCGTAAGGCCCAGTACATCACTGGGGCCAAGCTTCCTGCTATCTAAGACCTATTTTTTATTTTTTTTTCACCTTTATTTAACCAGGTAGGCAAGTTGAGAACAAGTTCTCATTTACAATTGCGACCTGGCCAAGATAAAGCAAAAACAAACATACAGTCAATAATACAGTATAAACAAGTCTATATACAATGTGAGCAAATTAGGTGAGAAGG
>NW_026290324.1:0-6293 GCF_023373465.1 Oncorhynchus keta
TGTACAGACAGGGGTATTCTAGACCAAAGGGTATGTATGGGTGTACCATGGTTGTACAGGACAGGGGTATTCTAGACCAACGGATATGTATGGGTGTACCATGGTTGTACAGGACAGGGGTATTCTAGACCAACGGATATGTATGGGTGTACCATGGTTGTACAGGACAGGGGTATTCTAGACCAACGGGTATGTATGGGTGTACCATGGTTGTACAGGACAGGGGTATTCTAGACCAATGGGTATGTATGGGTGTACCATGGTTGTACTAGGACAGGGGTATTCTAGACCAAAGGGTATGTATGGGTGTACCATGGTTGTACAGGACAGGGGTATTCTAGACCAACGGATATGTATGGGTGTACCATGGTTGTACAGGACAGGGTATTCTAGACCAAAGGATATGTATGGGTGTACCATGGTTGTACAGGACAGGGGTATTCTAGACCAACGGATATGTATGGGTGTACCATGGTTGTACAGGACAGGGGTATTCTAGACCAAAGGGTATGTATGGGTGTACCATGGTTGTACAGGACAGGGGTATTCTAGACCAACGGATATGTATGGGTACCATGGTTGTACAGGACAGGGGTATTCTAGACCAACGGATATGTATGGGTGTACCATGGTTGTACAGGACAGGGGTATTCTAGACCAAAGGGTATGTATGGGTGTACCATGGTTGTACAGGACAGGGGTATTCTAGACCAACGGATATGTATGGGTGTACCATGGTTGTACAGGACAGGGGTATTCTAGACCAAAGGATATGTATGGGTGTACCATGGTTGTACAGGACAGGGGTATTCTAGACCAACGGATATGTATGGGTGTACCATGGTTGTACAGGACAGGGGTATTCTAGACCAAAGGGTATGTATGGGTGTACCATGGTTGTACAGGACAGGGGTATTCTAGACCAACGGATATGTATGGGTGTACCATGGTTGTACAGGACAGGGGTATTCTAGACCAACGGATATGTATGGGTGTACCATGGTTGTACAGGACAGGGGTATTCTAGACCAAAGGGTATGTATGGGGTGTACCATGGTTGTACAGGACAGGGGTATTCTAGACCAACGGATATGTATGGGTGTACCATGGTTGTACAGGACAGGGGTATTCTAGACCAACGGATATGTATGGGTGTACCATGGTTGTACAGGACAGGGGTATTCTAGACCAATGGGTATGTATGGGTGTACCATGGTTGTACAGGACAGGGGTATTCTAGACCAACGGATATGTATGGGTGTACCATGGTTGTACAGGACAGGGGTATTCTAGACCAACGGATATGTATGGGTGTACCATGGTTGTACAGGACAGGGGTATTCTAGACCAAAGGGTATGTATGGGTGTACCATGGTTGTACAGGACAGGGGTATTCTAGACCAAAGGGTATGTATGGGTGTACCATGGTTGTACAGGACAGGGGTATTCTAGACCAACGGATATGTATGGGTGTACCATGGTTGTACAGGACAGGGGTATTCTAGACCAACGGATATGTATGGGTGTACCATGGTTGTACAGGACAGGGGTATTCTAGACCAAAGGGTATGTATGGGTGTACCATGGTTGTACAGGACAGGGGTATTCTAGACCAAAGGGTATGTATGGGTGTACCATGGTTGTACAGGACAGGGGTATTCTAGACCAACGGATATGTATGGGTGTACCATGGTTGTACAGGACAGGGGTATTCTAGACCAAAGGGTATGTATGGGTGTACCATGGTTGTACAGGACAGGGGTATTCTAGACCAAAGGGTATGTATGGGTGTACCATGGTTGTACAGGACAGGGGTATTCTAGACCAACGGATATGTATGGGTGTACCATGGTTGTACAGGACAGGGGTATTCTAGACCAACGGGTATGTATGGGTGTACCATGGTTGTACAGGACAGGGGTATTCTAGACCAACGGATATGTATGGGTGTACCATGGTTGTACAGGACAGGGCATTCTAGACCAACGGATATGTATGGGTGTACCATGGTTGTACAGGACAGGGGTATTCTAGACCAAAGGGTATGTATGGGTGTACCATGGTTGTACAGGACAGGGGTATTCTAGACCAACGGATATGTATGGGTGTACCATGGTTGTACAGGACAGGGGTATTCTAGACCAAAGGATATGTATGGGTGTACCATGGTTGTACAGGACAGGGGTATTCTAGACCAAAGGGTATGTATGGGTGTACCATGGTTGTACAGGACAGGGGTATTCTAGACCAAAGGATATGTATGGGTGTACCATGGTTGTACAGGACAGGGGTATTCTAGACCAACGGATATGTATGGGTGTACCATGGTTGTACAGGACAGGGGTATTCTAGACCAATGGGTATGTATGGGTGTACCATGGTTGTACAGGACAGGGGTATTCTAGACCAACGGATATGTATGGGTGTACCATGGTTGTACAGGACAGGGGTATTCTAGACCAATGGGTATGTATGGGTGTACCATGGTTGTACAGGACAGGGGTATTCTAGACCAATGGGTATGTATGGGTGTACCATGGTTGTACAGGACAGGGGTATTCTAGACCAACGGATATGTATGGGTGTACCATGGTTGTACAGGACAGGGGTATTCTAGACCAACGGATATGTATGGGTGTACCATGGTTGTACAGGACAGGGGTATTCTAGACCAATGGGTATGTATGGGTGTACCATGGTTGTACAGGACAGGGGTATTCTAGACCAACGGATATGTATGGGTGTACCATGGTTGTACAGGACAGGGGTATTCTAGACCAACGGGTATGTATGGGTGTACCATGGTTGTACAGGACAGGGGTATTCTAGACCAACGGATATGTATGGGTGTACCATGGTTGTACAGGACAGGGGTATTCTAGACCAACGGATATGTATGGGTGTACCATGGTTGTACAGGACAGGGGTATTCTAGACCAACGGATATGTATGGGTGTACCATGGTTGTACAGGACAGGGGTATTCTAGACCAATGGGTATGTATGGGTGTACCATGGTTGTACAGGACAGGGGTATTCTAGACCAACGGATATGTATGGGTGTACCATGGTTGTACAGGACAGGGGTATTCTAGACCAAAGGGTATGTATGGGTGTACCATGGTTGTACAGGACAGGGGTATTCTAGACCAACGGATATGTATGGGTGTACCATGGTTGTACAGGACAGGGGTATTCTAGACCAAAGGATATGTATGGGTGTACCATGGTTGTACAGGACAGGGGTATTCTAGACCAACGGATATGTATGGGTGTACCATGGTTGTACAGGACAGGGGTATTCTAGACCAAAGGGTATGTATGGGTGTACCATGGTTGTACAGGACAGGGGTATTCTAGACCAACGGATATGTATGGGTGTACCATGGTTGTACAGGACAGGGTATTCTAGACCAACGGATATGTATGGGTGTACCATGGTTGTACAGGACAGGGGTATTCTAGACCACGGGACAGGTGTACCATGGTTGTACAGGACAGGGGTATTCTAGACCAACGGATATGTACCATGGGTGTATTCTAGACCCATGTATGGAGTGTACCATGGTTGTACAGGACAGGGGTATTCTAGACCAATGGGTATGTATGGGTGTACCATGGTTGTACAGGACAGGGGGTATTCTAGACCAATGGGTATGTATGGGTGTACCATGGTTGTACAGGACAGGGTATTCTAGACCAACGGATATGTATGGGTGTACCATGGTTGTACAGGACAGGGGTATTCTAGACCAACGGGTATGTATGGGTGTACCATGGTTGTACAGGACAGGGTATTCTAGACCAAAGGATATGTATGGGTGTACCATGGTTGTACAGGACAGGGTATTCTAGACCAAAGGGTATGTATGGGTGTACCATGGTTGTACAGGACAGGGGTATTCTAGACCAATGGGTATGTATGGGGTACCATGTATTCTAGACCAATGGGTATGTATGGGTGTACCATGGTTGTACAGGACAGGGGTATTCTAGACCAACGGATATGTATGGGTGTACCATGGTTGTACAGGACAAATTATTCTAGACCAAAGGGTATGTATGGCTGTACCATGGTTGTACAGGACAGGGAGTATTCTAGACCAACGGATATGTATGGGTATTACCATGGTTGTACAGGACAGGGGTATTCTAGACCAAAGGGTATGTATGGGTGTACCATGGTTGTACAGGACAGGGGTATTCTAGACCAACGGATATGTATGGGTGTACCATGGTTGTACAGGACAGGGGTATTCTAGACCAAAGGTATGTATGGGTGTACCATGGTTGTACAGGACAGGGGTATTCTAGACCAACGGATATGTATGGGTGTACCATGGTTGTACAGGACAGGTATTCTAGACCAAAGAGGTATGTATGGGTGTACCATGGTTGTACAGGACCAAAGGGTATGTATGTCTAGGACAGGGGTATTCTAGACCGGATATGTATGGGTGTACCATGGTTGTACAGGACAGGGGTATTCTAGACCAAAGGATATGGGTGTTTTACCATGGTTGTACAGGACAGGGTATTCTAGACCAAAGGGATATGTATGGGTGCCACCATGGTTGTACAGGACAGGGGTATTCTAGACCAATGGGATATGTATGGGTGTACCATGGTTGTACAGGACAGGGGGTATTCTAGACCAAGGATATGTATGGGTGTACCATGGTTGTACAGGACAGGGTATTCTAGACCAACGGATATGTATGGGTGTACCATGGTTGTACAGGACAGAGGGTATTCTAGACCAACGGATATGTATGGGTGTACCATGGTTGTACAGGACAGGGGTATTCTAGACCAAAGGGTATGTATGGGTGTACCATGGTTGTACAGGACAGGGGTATTCTAGACCCAACGGATATGTATGGGTGTACCATGGTTGTACAGGACAGGTGGTATTCTAGACCAAACGGATATGTATGGCTGTACCATGGTTGTACAGGACAGGGGTATTCTAGACCAACGGGTATGTATGGGTGTACCATGGTTGTACCCAGGACAGGGGTATTCTAGACCAATGGGTATGTATGGGTGTACCATGGTTGTACAGGACAGGGGGTATTCTAGACCAACGGATGTATGGGTGTACCATGGTTGTACAGGACAGGGGTATTCTAGACCAATAAGGTTATGTATGGGTGTACCATGGTTGTACAGGACAGGGGATATTCTGGGCAAGACGGATATGTATGGGTGTACCATGGTTGTACAGGACAGGGGTATTCTAGACCAATGGGTATGTATGGGTGTACCATGGTTGTACAGGACAGGGGTATTCTAGACCAACGGATATGTATGGGTGTACCATGGTTGTACAGGACAGGGGTATTCTAGACCAATGGGTATGTATGGGTGTACCATGGTTGTACAGGACAGGGGTATTCTAGACCAATGGGTATGTATGGGTGTACCATGGTTGTACAGGACAGGGGTATTCTAGACCAACGGATATGTATGGGTGTACCATGGTTGTACAGGACAGGGGTATTCTAGACCAACGGGTATGTATGGGTGTACCATGGTTGTACAGGACAGGGGTATTCTAGACCAACGGATATGTATGGGTGTACCATGGTTGTACAGGACAGGGGTATTCTAGACCAAAGGGTATGTATGGGTGTACCATGGTTGTACAGGACAGGGGTATTCTAGACCAATGGGTATGTATGGGTGTACCATGGTTGTACAGGACAGGGGTATTCTAGACCAATGGGTATGTATGGGTGTACCATGGTTGTACAGGACAGGGGTATTCTAGACCAAAGGGTATGTATGGGTGTACCATGGTTGTACAGGACAGGGGTATTCTAGACCAAAGGGTATGTATGGGTGTACCATGGTTGTACAGGACAGGGGTATTCTAGACCAAAGGGTATGTATGGGTGTACCATGGTTGTACAGGACAGGGGTATTCTAGACCAATGGGTATGTATGGGTGTACCATGGTTGTACAGGACAGGGGTATTCTAGACCAACGGATATGTATGGGTGTACCATGGTTGTACAGGACAGGGGTATTCTAGACCAAAGGGTATGTATGGCTGTACCATGGTTGTACAGGACAGGGGTATTCTAGACCAACGGATATGTATGGGTGTACCATGGTTGTACAGGACAGGGGTATTCTAGACCAAAGGGTATGTATGGGTGTACCATGGTTGTACAGGACAGGGGTATTCTAGACCAACGGATATGTATGGGTGTACCATGGTTGTACAGGACAGGGGTATTCTAGACCAAAGGATATGTATGGGTGTACCATGGTTGTACAGGACAGGG
>NW_026290325.1:0-9941 GCF_023373465.1 Oncorhynchus keta
GGACATAGTCACACACAGGACACTTCACTCCACCTAGAGATATAGGACATAGTCACACACAGGACACTTCACTCCACCTAGAGATACAGGACACTTCACTCCACCTAGAGATATACAGTGCCTTGCGAAAGTATTCGGCCCCCTTGAACTTCGACCTTTTGCCACATTTCAGGCTTCAAACATAAAGATATAAAACTGTATTTTTTTGTGAAGAATCAACAAGTGGGACACAATCATGAAGTGGAACGACATTTATTGGATATTTCAAACTTTTTTAACAAATCAAAAACATCTGCTAAATGACTTAAATGTAATGTAAATGCAAAATGATTCAGCCCCCTTAAGTTAATACTTTGTAGTGCCACCTTTTGCTGCGATTACAGCTGTAAGTCGCTTGGGGTATGTCTCTATCAGTTTTGCACATCGAGAGACTGGACATTTTTTCCCATTCTCCTTGCAAACAGCTCGAGCTCAGTGAGGTTGGATGGAGAGCATTTGTGAACAGCAGTTTTCAGTTCTTTCCACAGATTCTCGATTGGATTCAGGTCTGGACTTTGACTTGGCCATTCTAACACCTGATATGTTTATTTTGGAACCATGCCATTGTAGATTTTGCTTATGTTTTGGATCATTGTCTTGTTGGAAGACAAATCTCCGTCCCAGTCTCAGGTCTTTGCAGACTCCATCAGGTTTTCTTCCAGAATGGTCCTGTATTTGGCTCCATCCATCTTCCCATCAATTTTAACCATCTTCCTGTCCCTGCTGAAGAAAAGCAGGCCCACACCATGATGCTGTCACCACCATGTTTGACAGTGGGGATGGTGTGTTCAGGGTGATGAGCTGTGTTGCTTTTACGCCAAACATAACGTTTTGCATTGTTGCCAAAAAGTTCAATTTTGGTTTCATCTGACCAGAGCACCTTCTTCCACATGTTTGGTGTGTCTCCCAGGTGTCTTGTGGCAAACTTTAAACAACACTTTTTATGGATATCTTTAAGAAATGGCTTTCTTCTTGCCACTCTTCCATAAAGGCCAGATTTGTGCAATATAAGACTGATTGTTGTCCTATGGACAGAGTCTCCCACCTCAGCTGTAGATCTCTGCAGTTCATCCAGAGTGATCATGGGCCTCTTGGCTGCATCTCTGATCAGTCTTCCTTGTATGAGCTGAAAGTTTAGAGGGACGGCCAGGTCTTGGTAGATTTGCAGTGGTCTGATACTCCTTCCATTTCAATATTATCGCTTGCACAGTGCTCCTTGGGATGTTTAAAGCTTGGGAAATCTTTTTGTATCCAAATCCGCTTTAAACTTCTTCACAACAGTATCTCGGACCTGCCTGGTGTGTTCCTTGTTCTTCATGATGCTCTCTGCTTAACGGACTCATGAGACTATTACAGTGCAGGTGCATTTATACGGAGACTTGATTACACACAGGTGGGATTGTATTTATCATCATTAGTCATTTAGGTCAACATTGGATCATTCAGAGATCCTCACTGAACTTCTGGAGAGTTTGCTGCACTGAAAGTAAAGGGGCTGAATAATTTTGCACGCCCAATTTTTCAGTTTTTGATTTGTTAAAAAAGTTTGAAATATCCAATAAATGTCATTCCACTTCATGATTGTGTCCCACTTGTTGTTGATTCTTCACAAAAAAATACAGTTTTATATCTTTATGTTTTGAAGCCTGAAATGTGGCAAAAGGTCGCAAAGTTCAAGGGGGCCGAATACTTTCGCAAGGCACTGTAGGACAGTCACACACAGGACACTTCACTCCGCCTAGATACAGGACACTTCACTCTACCTGGAGATATAGGACACTTCACTCTACCTAGAGATATAGGACACTTCACTCCACCTAGAGATATAGGACACTTCACTCCACCTAGAGAGATATAGGACACTTCACTCCACCTAGTGAGGACACTTCACTCCACTTAGAGATACAGGACACTTCACTCCACCTAGAGATACAGGACACTTCACTCCACCTAGAGATATAGGACACTTCACTCTACCTAGAGATATAGGACACTTCACTCCACCTAGAGATACAGGACAGTCTCACACAGGACACTTCACTCCACCTAGAGATATAGGACACTTCACTCCACCTAGAGATACAGGACAGTCTCACACAGGACACTTCACTCTACCTAGAGATATAGGACACTTCACTCCACCTAGAGATACAGGACAGTCACACACAGGACACTTCACTCTACCTAGAGATATAGGACACTTCACTCCACCTAGAGATATAGGACACTTCACTCCACCTAGAGATATAGACACTTCACTCTACCTAGAGATATAGGACACTTCACTCCACCTAGAGATATAGGACACTTCACTCCACCTAGAGATATAGGACACTTCACTCCACCTAGAGATATAGGACACTTCACTCCACCTAGAGATACAGGACAGTCTCACACGGGACACTTCACTCTACCTAGAGATATAGGACACTTCACTCCACCTAGAGATACAGGACAGTCACACACAGGACACTTCACTCTACCTAGAGATATAGGACACTTCACTCCACCTAGAGATATAGGACACTTCACTCCACCTAGAGATACAGGACAGTCACACACAGGACACTTCACTCCACCTAGAGATATAGGACACTTCACTCCACCTAGAGATATAGGACAGTCTCACACGGGACCCTTCACTCTACCTAGAGATATAGGACACTTCACTCTACCAAGAGATACAGGACAGTCACACACAGGACACTTCACTCCACCTAGAGATATAGGACACTTCACTTCACCTAGAGATATAGGACAGTCATACACAGGACACTTCACTCTGCCTAGAGATACAGGACACTTCACCTAGAGATACAGGACAGTCTCACACAGGACACTTCACTCTACCTAGAGATATAGGACAGTCTCACCACAGGACACTTCACTCCACCTAGAGATACAGGACAGTCTCACGGGACACTTCACTCTACCTAGAGATACAGGACACTTCACTCCACCTAGAGATACAGGACAGTCACACACAGGACACTTCACTCCACCTAGAGATATAGGACACTTCACTCTACCTAGAGATACAGAACACTTCACTCTACCTAGAGATACAGAACACTTCACTCTACCTAGAGATACAGAACACTTCACTCCACCTAGAGATACAGAACACTTCACTCCACCTAGAGATACAGAACACTTCACTCTACCTAGAGATACAGAACACTTCACTCTACCTAGAGATACAGAACACTTCACTCTACCTAGAGATACAGAACACTTCACTCTACCTAGAGATACAGAACACTTCACTCCACCTAGAGATACAGAACACTTCACTCCACCTAGAGATACCTAGAGAACACTTCACTCCACCTAGAGATACAGAACACTTCACTCCACCTAGAGATACAGGACACTTCACTCTACCTAGAGATACCAGAACACTTCACTCTACCTAGAGATACAGGACACTTCACTCTACCTAGAGATTCAGAACACTTCACTCTACCTAGAGATACAGAACACTTCACTCTACCTAGAGATACAGAACACTTCACTCTACCTAGAGATACAGAACACTTCACTCCACCTAGAGACTTCACAGAACACTTCACTTCTACCTAGAGATACAGAAACACTTCACTCTACCTAGAGATACAGAACACTTCACTCTACCTAGAGATACAGAACACTTCACTCCACCTAGAGATACAGAACACTTCACTCCACCTAGAGATACAGAACACTTCACTCTACCTAGAGAGATACAGAACACTTCACTTCACCACCTAGAGATACAGAACACTTCACTCCACCTAGAGATATAGGACACTTCACTCTACCTAGAGATACAGAACACTTCACTCCACCTAGAGATACAGAACTACTTCACTCTACCTAGAGATACAGGACAGAACACTTCACTCTACCTAGAGATACAGAACACTTCACTCCACCTAGAGATATAGGACACTTCACTCTACCTAGAGATACAGAACACTTCACTCTACCTAGAGATACAGAACAGTCTTCACTCTACCTAGAGATACAGGACACTTTAAAGACTGATTCCAGGTCCTCTGTTTTCTGAGTAAAGACTGATTCCAGGTCCTCTGTTTTCTGAGTAAAGACTGATTCCAGGTCCTCTGTTCTACTGAGTAAAGACTGATTCCAGGTCCTCTGTTCTACTGAGTAAAGACTGATTCCAGGTCCTCTGTTCTACTGAGTAAAGACTGATTCCAGGTCCTCTGTTCTACTGAGTAAAGACTGATTCCAGGTCCTCTGTTCTACTGAGTAAAGACTGATTCCAGGTCCTCTGTTCTACTGAGTAAAGACTGATTCCAGGTCCTCTGTTCTACTGAGTAAAGACTGATTCCAGGTCAATGGAAATCAAATTTATCAACCCATGGAGGTCTGGATTTGGAGTCACACTCAACATTAAAGTGGAAAACCACACTACAGGCTGATCCAACTTTGATGTAATGTCCTTAGAACAAGTCAAAATGAGGCTCAGTAGTGTGTGTGGCCTCCACGTGCCTGTATGACCTCCCTACAATGCCTGGGCATGCTCCTGATGAGGTGGCAGATGGTCTCATGAGGGATCTCCTCCCAGACCTGGACTAAAGCATCTGCCAACTCCTGGACAGTCTGTGGTGCAACGTGGCGTTGGTGAATGGAGCGAGACATGATGTCCCAGATGTGCTCAAATGGATTCAGGTCTGGGGAACGGGCGGGCCAGTCCATAGCATCAATGCCTTCCTCTTGCAGGAACTGCTGACACACTCCAGCCACATGAGGTCTAGCATTGTCTTGCATTAGGAGGAACCCAGGGCCAACCGCACCAGCATATGGTCTCACAAGGGGTCAGAGGATCTCATCTCGGTACCTAATGGCAGTCAGGCTACCTCTGGCGAGCACATGGAGGGCTGTGCGGCCCCCCAAATGCCACCCCACACCATGACTGACCCACCGCCAAACCGGTCATGCTGGAGGATGTTGCAGGCAGCAGAATGTTCTCCACGGCGTCTCCAGACTCTTTCACGTGCTCAGTGTGAACCTGCTTTCATCTGTGAAGAGCACAGGGTGCCAATCTTGGTGTTCTCTGGCAAATGCCAAACATCCTGCACGGTGTTGGGCTGTAAGCACAACCCCCACCTGTGGACGTCGGGCCCTCATACCACCCTCATGGAGTCTGTTTCTGACCGTTTAAGCAGACACATGCACATTTGTGGCCTGCTGGAGGTCATTTTGCAGGGCTCTGGCAGTGCTTCTCCTTGCACAAAGGCGGAGGTAGCGGTCCTGCTGCTGGGTTGTTGCCCTCCTACGGCCTCCTCCACGTCTCCTGATGTACTGGTCTGTCTCCTGGTAGTGCCTCCATGCTCTGGACACTACGCTGACAGACACAGCAAACCTTCTTGCCACAGCTCGTATTGATGTGCCATTCTGGATGAGCTGCACTACCTGAGCCACTTATGTGGGTTGTAAGACTCCGTCTCATGCTACCACTAGAGTGAAAGCACCGCCAGCATTCAAGTCACTAAAACATCATCCAGGAAGCATAGGAACTGAGAAGTGGTCTGTGGTTATCACCTGCAGAACCACTCCTTTATTGGGGGTGTCTTGCTAATTGCCTATAATTTCCACCTGTTGTCTATTCCATTTGTACAACAGCATGTGAAATGTATTGTCAATCAGTGTTGCTTCCTAAGTGGACAGTTTGATTTCACAGAAGTGTGATTCACTTGGAGTTACATTGTGTTGTTTAAGTGTTCCCTTTATTTTTTTGAGCAGTATATATATATATATATATATATATATATATATATATATATATATATATATATATATATATATAGGACAAAACACACCACGACATAAAGAGAGACCTAAGACAACAACATAGCAAGGCAGCAACACATGACAACACAGCATGGTAGCAACACAACACAGGGTACAAACATGATTGGGCACAGACAACAGCACAATGGGCAAGAAGGTAGAGAAAACAATACTTGTTTTTCCCTATTAAACTTAGTTGAATACATTGACTTAAGTCTTTCTGGATAAGAGCGTCTGCTAAGTGTGTCTCTGCTGAGCGACTCACCTTGCTGCTCCACAGCCTCAGAGGTGGCTGGTCCAGGCCCTGAGTTACAGTACTCCTGGTTGGTACAGTATGAGACACAGAGATCGGTGTGTCTCTGCTGAGCGACTCACCTTGCTGCTCCACAGCCTCAGAGGTGGCTGGCCCAGGCCCTGAGTTACAGTACTCCTGGTTGGTACAGTATGAGACACAGAGATCGGTGTGTCTCTGCTGAGCGACTCACCTTGCTGCTCCACAGCCTCAGAGGTGGCTGGCCCAGGCCCTGCGTTACAGTACTCCTGGTTGGTACAGTATGAGACACAGAGATCGGTGTGTCTCTGCTGAGCGACTCACCTTGCTGCTCCACAGCCTCAGAGGTGGCTGGCCCAGGCCCTGTGTTACAGTACTCCTGGTTGGTACAGTATGAGACACAGAGATCGGTGTGTCTCTGCTGAGCGACTCACCTTGCTGCTCCACAGCCTCAGAGGTGGCTGGCCCAGGCCCTGCGTTACAGTACTCCTGGTTGGTACAGTATGAGACACAGAGATCGGTGTGTCTCTGCTGAGCGACTCACCTTGCTGTTCCACAGCCTCAGAGGTGGCTGGCCCAGGCCCTGCGTTACAGTACTCCTGGTTGGTACAGTATGAGACACAGAGATCGGTGTGTCTCTGCTGAGCGACTCACCTTGCTGCTCCACAGCCTCAGAGGTGGCTGGCCCAGGCCCTGCGTTACAGTACTCCTGGTTGGTACAGTATGAGACACAGAGATCGGTGTGTCTCTGCTGAGCGACTCACCTTGCTGCTCCACAGCCTCAGAGGTGGCTGGCCCAGGCCCTGAGCGACTCACCTTGCTGCTCCACAGCCTCAGTACTCCTGGTTGGTACAGTATGAGACACAGAGATCGGTGTGTCTCTGCTGAGCGACTCACCTTGCTGCTCCACAGCCTCAGAGGTGGCTGGCCCAGGCCCTGCGTTACAGTACTCCTGGTTGGGGTGCTTCTTGCTGTAATGTCTCTTCAGGGGTCCTGCTATGTTACAGGAGTAGTGACAGTGGCCGCAGCGGTAGGGCTGTGGAAAACACATCAAATCAAATCAAATCTGATTCTCATTTTGATTTGATTTGGAAAACACATTTCAATTGGCTTCAATAATGAACACTAGAAAGGGTCCTTTTTTCCTGAGGGAACATTGTGCTGCTCCCTTAAGCTGTCTAAATGTACTTCATGGTAGTGGAAGTTGAACCTGTTAGAGGCTGGTGTTGATACGTTGATGCTAGTGACTGTATTATAAATGCTTTATATAGAGAGACGGCCCTCTTCTGATTACCTTGAAAGAGGCGTGCTGCTCCATGTGTCGTACCAGTAGAGGTTTCTGTGCAGCGCTGTAATCACACTCTGTACACTGGAACTGCCTGCCTACAGTATGGAGGGACAGAGACAGGATGACAATACTCATCAGCGCTGTAATCACACTCTGTACATACCTAACCCTACAGTATGGAGGGACATACCTAACCCTACAGTATGGAGGTACATACCTAACCCTACAGTATGGAGGGACATACCTAACCCTACAGTATGGAGGTACATACCTAACCCTACAGTATGGAGGTACATACCTAACCCTACAGTATGGAGGGACATACCTAACCCTACAGTATGGAGGTACATACCTAACCCTACAGTATGGAGGTACATACCTAACCCTACAGTATGGAGGGACATACCTAACCCTACAGTATGGAGGGACATACCTAACCTAACCCTACAGTATGGAGGTACATACCTAACCCTACAGTATGGAGGTACATACCTAACCCTACAGTATGGAGGGACATACCTAACCCTACAGTATGGAGGGACATACCTAACCCTACAGTATGGAGGGACATACCTAACCCTACAGTATGGAGGGACATACCTAACCCTACAGTATGGAGGGACATACCTAACCCTACAGTATGGAGGGACATACCTAACCCTACAGTATGGAGGTACATACCTAACCCTACAGTATGGAGGGACATACCTAACCCTACAGTATGGAGGGACATACCTAACCCTACAGTATGGAGGTACATACCTAACCCTACAGTATGGAGGGACATACCTAACCCTACAGTATGGAGGGACAGAGACAGGATGACATACACATCAGGACATACCTAACCCTACAGTATGGAGGTACATACCTAACCCTACAGTATGGAGATACATACCTAACCCTACAGTATGGAGGTACATACCTAACCCTACAGTATGGAGGGACAGAGACAGGATGACAATACTCATCAGCGCTGTAATCACACTCTGTACATACCTAACCCTACAGTATGGAGGTACATACCTAACCCTACAGTATGGAGGTACATACCTAACCCTACAGTATGGAGGGACATACCTAACCCTACAGTATGGAGGGACATACCTAACCCTACAGTATGGAGGTACATACCTAACCCTACAGTATGGAGGTACATACCTAACCCTACAGTATGGAGGGACATACCTAACCCTACAGTATGGAGGGACATACCTAACCCTACAGTATGGAGGGACATACCTAACCCTACAGTATGGAGGTACATACCTAACCCTACAGTATGGATGGGTACATACCTAACCCTACATACCTAACCCTACAGTATGGAGGTACATACCTAACCCTACAGTATGGAGGTACATACCTAACCCTACAGTATGGAGGTACATACCTAACCCTACAGTGGACATACCTAACCCTACAGTATGGAGGTACATACCTAACCCTACAGTATGGAGGTACATACCTAACCCTACAGTATGGAGGTACATACCTAACCCTACAGTATGGAGGTACATACCTAACCCTACAGTATGGAGGGACATACCTAACCCTACAGTATGGAGGTACATACCTAACCCTACAGTATGGAGGTACATACCTAACCCTACAGTATGGAGGTACATACCTAACCCACAGTATGGAGGTACATACCTAACCCTACAGTATGGAGGTACATACCTAACCCTACAGTATGGAGGTACATATAACCCTACAGTATGGGAGGTACATACCTAACCCTACAGTATGGAGGGGACATACCTAACCCTACAGTATGGGAGGGACATACCTAACCCTACAGTATGGAGGGACATACCTAACCCTACAGTATGGAGGGACATACCTAACCCTACAGTATGGAGGGACATACCTAACCCTACAGTAATGGAGGTACATACCTAACCCTACAGTATGGAGGGACATACCTAACCCTACAGTATGGAGGGACATACCTAACCTACAGTATGAGAGGGACATACCTAACCCTACAGTGTGGAGGGACATACCCTAACCCTACAGTATGGAGGACATACCTAACCCTACAGTATGGGAGGGGACATACCTAACCCTACAGTATGGAGGGACATGGGAGGGACAGGATGACAGTATACATCATCAGGTACATACCTAACCCTACAGTATGGAGGGACATACCTAACCCTACAGTATGGAGGGACAGAGACAGGATGACAATACTCATCAGGTACATACCTAACCCTACAGTATGGAGGGACATACCTAACCCTACAGTATTGAGGGACAGAGACAGGATGACAATACTCATCAGGTACATACCTAACCCTACAGTATGGAGGGACATACCTAACCCTACAGTTTGGAGGTACATACCTAACCCTACAGTATGGAGGTACATACCTAACCCTACAGTATGGAGGTACATACCTAACCCTACAGTATGGAGGTACATACCTAACCCTACAGTATGGAGGTACATACCTAACCCTACAGTATGGAGGGACATAACTAACCCTACAGTATGGAGGTACATACCTAACCCTACAGTATGGAGGTACATACCTAACC
>NW_026290326.1:0-6749 GCF_023373465.1 Oncorhynchus keta
CCTCTACTTTTAATTGTTCCGGAGTTCTAATTGAACAGCTGCTGGAAAATGAGCTCGTCTTAATACATATTGAGATTTAAATGTTTTTTAGAGTGAAGTACATCGAAAAATCAAGAGAACTGCAAGACTCAATAGAAGACAAAACAAGGAACAAACCAAAAGAGACAAGAGACAAAGAGAAAATTAACTATTTTTCATAAAATTGTACAGTTATCTTAGCTAGCTGAATTGCTAGCAGAATTGTTTACTTGTTGCTAAGCAGTTGCTAGGGACTCTCCTGGAAGAAGCTAGCTAGCTTGCAAAGAATAACAACAAAAAATATCTAGTTAACAGAAGAAAGGAAGACAGAAGGACAGAAGAAAAAAGGAAAGAAAGAGGACAACAAAGTGAAACAGTCAGCACTTCTATTGCAGCCCAAACATTTCGTCGTCTAACGTAGTCTACACTGCTATCTGCCCAGCAGCTAGCCAGCTAGCAAACGTCCGTCTACCGAATAGCAGCACTGTAGAAACTATTACACTCAACTGGTGACTTGATTAGTGTAGTGTTAGCTAGCTACATAGTTGTCTTTGCTGTCTTCGTATCCAAGATAATTGTGTAGTTTAGGCGTGTAGTCTTAGAGTGATTATCTTAATTTACCGAGGTTAGCTAGCCAGCTATTTGTAAGTCATAACGTAGGAGACACTGCTAGCTAGCCAACAGCTAGCCAACGTCTACTGAATAGAACTTCCGCACTCAACAACCGATTAGCATTCTTCGCTCACACAGGTAGTATCACATTTTCATTTCATTTCATTACAGCACAACGGTTTGATTTGTTTGATCGTAGCTAGCTACACCAGCTAGCTACATAGCCGTCTGTGTATCAAAGATAATTGTGTAGTCTAGAGCGATTTTCTAGGTTAGCTGGCAGCTATTGTCGTTCTTTTACTTAGCGTAACGTAATCAACACTGCTAGCTAGCCAGCTAGCCCCGAATAGCAGCACTGTAGAAACTATTACACTCAGACGACTTGATTAGTGTAGTGTCAACAACGCAGCCACTGCCAGCTAGCCTACAAAGTCAACAACGCAGCCTGCCAGCTAAGCCTACTTCAGCAGTACTGTATCATTTTAATAATTTTAGTCAATAAGATTCTTGCTACGTAAGCTTAACTTTCTGAACATTAGGACGTGTAGTCCACTTGTCATTCAATCTCCTTGCATTAGCGTAGCCTCTTCTGTAGCCTGTCAACTATGTGTCTGTCTATCCCTGTTATCTCCTCTCTGCACAGACCATACAAACGCTCCACACCGCGTGGCCGCGGCCACCTAATCTGGTGGTCCCAGCGCGCACGACCCACGTGGAGTTCAGGTCTCCGGTAGCCTCTGGAACTGCCGATCTGCGGCCAACAAGGCAGAGTTCATCTCAGCCTATGCCTCCCTCCAGTCCCTCGACTTCTTGGCACTGACGGAAACATGGATCACCACAGATAACACTGCTACTCCTACTGCTCTCTCTTCGTCCGCCCACGTGTTCTCGCACACCCGAGCTTCTGGTCAGCGGGGTGGTGGCACCGGGATCCTCATCTCTCCCAAGTGGTCATTCTCTCTTTCTCCCCTTACCCATCTGTCTATCGCCTCCTTTGAATTTCATGCTGTCACAGTTACCAGCCCTTTCAAGCTTAACATCCTTATCATTTATCGCCCTCCAGGTCCCCTCGGAGAGTTCATCCAATGAGCTTGATGTCTTGATAAGCTCCTTTCCTGAGACGGCTCACCTCTCACAGTTCTGGGCGACTTTAACCTCCCCCCGTCTACCTTTGACTCATTCCTCTCTGCCTCCTTCTTTCCACTCCTTTCCTCTTTTGACCTCACCCTCTCACCTTCCCCCCCTACTCACAAGGCAGGCAATACGCTCGACCTCATCTTTACTAGATGCTGTTCTTCCCACTAACCTCATTGCAACTCCTCCAAGTCTCCGACCACTACCTTGTATCCTTTTCCCTCTCGCTCTCATCCAACACTTCCCACACTGCCCCTACTCGGATGGTATCGCGCCGTCCCAACCTTCGCTCTCTCTCCCCCGCTACTCTCTCCTCTTCCATCCTATCATCTCTTCCCTCTGCTCAAACCTTCTCCAACCTATCTCCTGATTCTGCCTCCTCAACCCTCCTCTCCTCCCTTTCTGCATCCTTTGACTCTCTATGTCCCCTATCTTCCAGGCCGGCTCGGTCCTCCCCTCCCCGCTCCGTGGCTCGATGACTCGTGCGAGCTCACAGAACAGGACTCCGGGCAGCCGAGCGGAAATGGAGGAAAACTCGCCTCCTGCGGACCTGGCATCCTTTCGCTCCCTCCTCTCACATTTTCCTCCTCTGTCTCTGCTGCTGCTAAAGCCACTTTCTACCACTCTAAATTCCAAGCATCTGCCTCTAACCCTAGGAAGCTCTTTGCCACCTTCTCCTCCCTCCTGAATCCTCCTCCCCTCCCCCTCCTCCCTCTCTGCAGATGACTTCGTCAACCATTTTGAAAAGAAGGTCGACGACATCCGATCCTCGTTTGCTAAGTCAAACGACACCGCTGGTTCTGCTCACACTGCCCTACCCTGTGCTCTGACCTCTTTCTCCCTCTCTCTCCAGATGAAATCTACCGCGTCTTGTGACTGACCGGCCGCCCAACAACCTGCCCGCTCGGCCCTATCCCCTCCTCTCTTCTTCAGACCATTTCCGGAGACCTTCTCCCTTACCTCACCTCGCTCATCAACTCATCCCTGACTGCTGGCTACGTCCCTTCCGTCTTCAAGAGAGCGAGAGTTGCACCCCCTTCTGAAAAAACCTACACTCGATCCTCCGATGTCAACAACTACAGACCAGTATCCCTTCTTTCTTTTCTCTCCAAAACTCTTGAACGTGCCGTCCTTGGCCAGCTCTCCCGCTATCTCTCTCTGAATGACCTTCTTGATCCAAATCAGTCAGGTTTCAAGACTAGTCATTCAACTGAGACTGCTCTTCTCTGTATCACGGAGGCGCTCCGCACTGCTAAAGCTAACTCTCTCTCCTCTGCTCTCATCCTTCTAGACCTATCGGCTGCCTTCGATACTGTGAACCATCAGATCCTCCTCTCCACCCTCCCCGAGTTGGGCATCTCCTGCGCGGCTTGCAGCAGTTCGTCCTACCTGACAGGTCGCTCCTACCAGGTGGCGTGGCGAAGATCTGTCTCCTCACCACGCGCTCTCTCACCACTGGTGTCCCCCAGGGCTCTGTTCTAGGCCCTCTCCTATTCTCGCTATACACCAAGTCACTTGGCTCTGTCATAACCTCACATGGTCTCTCCTATCATTGCTATGCAGACGACACACAATTAATCTTCTCCTTTCCTCCTTCTGATGACCAGGTGGTGAATCGCATCTCTGCATGTCTGGCAGACATATCAGTGTGGATGACGGATCACCACCTCAAGCTGAACCTCGGCAAGCGGAGCTGCTCTTCCTCCCGGGGAAGGACTGCCCGTTCCATGATCTCGCCATCACGGTTGACAACTCCATTGTGTCCTCCTCCCAGAGCGCTAAGAACCTTGGCGTGATCCTGGACAACACCCTGTCGTTCTCAAGCTAACATCAAGGCGGTGGCCCGTTCCTGTAGGTTCATGCTCTACAACATCCGCAGAGTACGACCCTGCCTCACACAGGAAGCAGCGCAGGTCCTAATCCAGGCACTTGTCATCTCCCGTCTGGATTACTGCAACTCGCTGTTGGCTGGGCTCCCTGCCTGTGCCATTAAACCCCTACAACTCATCCAGAACGCCGCAGCCCGTCTGGTGTTCAACCTTCCCAAGTTCTCTCCACGTCACCCCGCTCCTCCGCTCTCTCCACTGGCTTCCAGTTGAAGCTCGCATCCGCTACAAGACCATGGTGCTTGCCTACGGAGCTGTGAGGGGAACGGCACCTCAGTACCTCCAGGCTCTGATCAGGCCCTACACCCAAACAAGGGCACTGCGTTCATCCACCTCTGGCCTGCTCGCCTCCCTACCACTGAGGAAGTACAGTTCCCGCTCAGCCCAGTCAAAACTGTTCGCTGCTCTGGCTCCCCAATGGTGGAACACACTCCCTCACGACGCCAGGACAGCGGAGTCAATCACCACCTTCCGGAGACACCTGAAACCCCACCTCTTTAAGGAATACCTAGGATAGGATAAAGTAATCCTTCTCACCCCCCTTAAAAGATTTAGATGCACTATTGTAAAGTGGCTGTTCCACTGGATGTCATAAGGTGAATGCACCAATTTGTAAGTCACTCTGGATAAGAGCGTCTGCTAAATGACTTAAATGTAATGTAAATGTACTTCACCACAGGAAAACCGTTACAGAATCACCCACCACAACAGGACCAAGCGGTGTGGTAACGGGCAACAGCAAAAGCAACAGCAGGAGAAGGAACAGAGGCAGCAGCAGCAGGAACAACAACAGCGAGGTCAGGATTTCGGGACATGGGAGCAGAATCTGGACTACACAACTTAGGAGGAGATAGACAGGTGGGCGGTCGACCCAGGGAGAGTGCCGGAGCCCGCCTGGGATTCGATGGAGCAGTGTGCGGAAGGTTACAGGAGAATGAGGTTGGCGAAGCAAGCACGGCGGCGTGGACCGAAGCCCGAGAGTCAGCCCCAGAAATGTATTGGGGGGCACAGGGAGAGTGTGGCAGAGTCAGGAGTCAGACCTGAGCCAACTCCCCTGTTTACCGTAAGGAGCCATGGATGGAATTGGAGCTGTCGGCGAAGCTGAGTCTGAGAGTGTTGAGGATGTATTGGACAGAGTAGAGAGAAAGCTGTTGGTTTGGCATAGTATGCACGGCATTCGCCCTGAGGAGCGTGTTAGCTGTCCGATGTCACCCGTGTCAGTTCCTTGTACTCAGCCTGAAACGTGTGTTGGAGTACACCTTCACAACCCGGTGTGTCCTGTTCCTTGCACTCACCCGGAGGTGCGTGGCCCGGTACCACCAGTGCCGGCTCCCGCACCAGGTGATTTCTCCGTCCCATCAACACAGGTGCTCCCGCCTGTCCGGCGCTGCCGGAATCTCCCGCCTGTCCGGCGCTGCCGGAGTCTCCCGCCCCTCATTCCAGAGGCGCCAGAGTTCCTCAGTCCAGCACTGCCGGAGTCTCCCGCCCCTCATTCCAGAGGCGCCCAGAGTTCCTCAGTCCAGCACTGCCGGAGTCTCCCGCCCCTCATTCCAGAGGCGCCAGAGTTCCTCAGTCCAGCACTGCCGGAGTCTCCCGCCCCTCATTCCAGAGGCGCCAGAGTTCCTCAGTCCCAGCACTGCCGGAGTCTCCCGCCTGTCCGGCGCTGCCGGAGTCTCCCGCCCCTCATTCCAGAGGCGCCAGAGTTCCTCAGTCCAGCACTGCCGGAGTCTCCCGCCCCTCATTCCAGAGGCGCCAGAGTTCCTCAGTCCAGCACTGCCGGAGTCTCCCGCCTGTCCGGCGCTGCCGGAGTCTCCCGCCCCTCATTCCAGAGGCGCCAGAGTTCCTCAGTCCAGCACTGCCGGAGTCTCCCGCCCCTCATTCCAGAGGTGCCAGAGTTCCTCAGTCCAGCACTGCCGGAGTCTCCCGCCCCTCATTCCAGAGCGCCAGAGTTCCTCAGTCCAGCACTGCCGGAGTCTCCGCCCCTCATTCCAGAGGCGCCAGAGTTCCTCAGACCAGCACCGCCAGTCTGCCCAGCGCCGCCAGGCGCCGCCAGTCTGCCCAGCGCCGCCAGTCTGCCCAGCGCCGCCAGTCTGTCAGGATCAGTTAGATCGGCCAGGATCTGCCAGTGGGCCAGGATCTGCCAGTCGGCCATTCAGCGCCAGTCAGCCAGGATCTGCCCGAACTGCCAGTCGGCCAGGATCCGCCAGTCGGCCAGGATCCGCCAGTCGGCCAGGATCCGCCAGTCGGCCAGGATCAGTTAGATCCGCCATTCAGCCAGGGTCCGCCAGTGTGCCAGGGTCCGCCAGGGTCCGCCAGTCTGCCAGGGTCCGCCAGTCTGCCAGGATCCGTCAGAACTGCCAGTCAGCCAGGATCCGTCAGAACCGCCAGTCAGCCAGGATCCGCCAGTCGGCCATGATCCGCCAGATCCGCCAGTCGGCCAGGATCCGCCAGTCGGCCAGGATCCGCCAGTCGGCCAGGATCAGTTAGATCCGCCATTCAGCCAGGATCCGCCAGTCTGCCAGGATCCACCAGTCAGCCAGGATCCGCCAGAAGTGCCAGTCAGCCAGGATCTGGTAGATCCATCAACCTGCCTGAGCTTCCCCTCGGTCCCGAGCTTCCCCTCGGTCCCGAGCTTCCCTCGGTCCAGTGGGGCCCATTGTTAGGTTTCCTAGGCCAAGGTTAGCGGCGAGGGTCGCCACTCAAGGGACACTAAGGAGGTGGACTAAGACCATTATGGAGTGGGGTCCACGTCCAGCGCCAGAGCCGACACCGCGGAGAGATGCCCACCCAGACCCTCCCCTAAAGGTTTAGGTTGTGCGTTCGGAGTCTGCACCTTGGGGGTTCTGTCACGTTCTGTCCATCGTTCGTATGTGTTTTCCTTGTTTTAATGTTGGTCAGGACGTGAGCTGGGTGGGCATTCTGTTGTGTGTCTGGTTTGTCTATTTCTATGTTTGGCCTGATATGGTTCTCAATCAGAGGCAGGTGTTATTATTATTAGTCATTGTCTCTGATTGGGAACCATATTTAGGTAGCCTGTTTTGTGTTGGGTTTTGTGGGTGATTGTTCCTATCTCTGTGTTTTGCACCAGATAGGGCTGTT
>NW_026290327.1:0-42500 GCF_023373465.1 Oncorhynchus keta
GAGCTATCGCCTCCCTGTCTATCTGTCTTGAATTGAGCTATCGCCTCCCTGTCTATCTGTCTTGACTTGAGCTATCGCCTCCCTGTCTATCTGTCTTGAATTGAGCTATCGCCTTCCTGTCTATCTGTCTTGAATTGAGCTATTGCCTTCCTGTCTATCTGTCTTGACTTGAGCTATCGCCTCCCTGTCTATCTGTCTTGACTTGAGCTATCGCCTTCCTGTCTATCTGTCTATCGCTAGTGAAGTGCAACATGGTATCAACTCAGCAGGTTTGGCGTGCACAGGCGTGCGCACTGCCTTAAAGTTATCAGGACAGAGAAACCACACATACGCTCATTGCTCACATGGAGCACTCCAAACAAAAGACAATGAAAACATTTACAACATTCTTAAATGAAGGGTATTATATAAACCCTTATATTTATTATATAAATATTATATTGTTTCTCACAAGTGTAGCAGGTTGTGAACTCAGCAAACAACGTTTTCACTCCGAGAATGGGAATGGTAAATGACTGTAAAACATTAACAGGAATGAATGTAACCAATTGATGGTGATTAACGGTACATTTACTAGGTCTACTGGTGACATATATAATGGGGATTAACAATACATTTACTAGGCCTACTGGTGACATATATAATGGGGATTAACAATACATTTACTAGGCCTACTGGTGACATATATAATGGAGATTAACAATACATTTACTAGGTCTACTGGTGACATATATAATGGGGATTAACAATACATTTACTAGGTCTACTGGTGACATATATAATGGGGATTAACAATACATTTACTAGGCCTACTGGTGACATATATAATGGGATTAACAATACATTTACTAGGCCTACTGGTGATACATATAATGGAGATTAACAATACATTTACTAGGCCTACTGGTGACATATATAATGGAGATTAACAATACATTTACTAGGCCTACTGGTGATACATATAATGGAGATTAACAATACATTTACTAGGCCTACTGGTGACATATATAATGGGAGATTAACAATACATTTACTAGGCCTACTGGTGATTGAAATAATGGAGATTAACAATACATTTACTAGGCCTACTGGTGACATATATAATGGAGATTAACAATACATTTACTAGGCCTACTGGTGACATATATAATGGGGATTAACAATACATTTACTAGGCCTACTGGTGACATATATAATGGGGATTAACAATACATTTACTAGGCCTACTGGTGACATATATAATGGGGATTAACAATACATTTACTAGGTCTACTGGTGACATATATAATGGGGATTAATGGTACATTTACTAGGCCTACTGGTGACATATATATAATGGAGATTAACAATACATTTACTAGGTCTACTGGTGACATATATAATGGAGATTAACGGTACATTTACTAGGCCTACTGGTGACATATATAATGGAGATTAACAATACATTTACTAGGCCTACTGGTGACATATATAATGGAGATTAACAATACATTTACTAGGCCTACTGGTGACATATATAATGGGGATTAACAATACATTTACTAGGCCTACTGGTGACATATATAATGGGGATTAACAATACATTTACTAGGCCTACTGGTGACATATATAATGGAGATTAACAATACATTTACTAGGCCTACTGGTGACATATATAATGGAGATTAACAATACATTTACTAGGCCTACTGGTGACATATATAATGGGATTAACAATACATTTACTAGGCCTACTGGTGACATATATAATGGGATTAACAATACATTTACTAGGCCTACTGGTGACATATATAATGGAGATTAACAATACATTTACTAGGCCTACTGGTGACATATATAATGGGGATTAACAATATATTTACTAGGCCTACTGGTGACATATATAATGGGATTAACAATACATTTACTAGGCCTACTGGTGATACATATAATGGAGATTAACAATACATTTACTAGGCCTACTGGTGACATATATAATGGAGATTAACAATACATTTACTAGGCCTACTGGTGATTGAAATAATGGAGATTAACAATACATTTACTAGGCCTACTGGTGACATATATAATGGGGATTAACAATACATTTACTAGGCCTACTGGTGACATATATAATGGGGATTAACAATACATGTACTAGGCCTACTGGTGACATATATAATGGAGATTAACAATACATTTACTAGGCCTACTGGTGACATATATAATGGGGATTAACAATACATTTACTAGGCCTACTGGTGACATATATAATGGGGATTAACGGTACATTTACTAGGCCTACTGGTGACATATATAATGGAGATTAACAATACATTTACTAGGCCTACTGGTGACATATATAATGGGGATTAACAATACATTTACTAGGCCTACTGGTGACATATATAATGGGATTAACAATACATTTACTAGGCCTACTGGTGACATATATAATGGGGATTAACAATACATTTACTAGGCCTACTGGTGACATATATAATGGAGATTAACAATACATTTACTAGGCCTACTGGTGACATATATAATGGAGATTAACAATACATTTACTAGGCCTACTGGTGACATATATAATGGAGATTAACAATACATTTACTAGGCCTACTGGAGACATATATAATGGAGATTAACAATACATTTACCAGGCCTACTGGTGACATATATAATGGAGATTAACAATACATTTACTAGGCCTACTGGTGACATATATAATGGAGATTAACAATACATTTACTAGGCCTACTGGTGACATATATAATGGAGATTAACAATACATTTACTAGGCCTACTGGTGACATATATAATGGAGATTAACAATACATTTACTAGGCCTACTGGTGACATATATAATGGAGATTAACAATCCATTTACCAGGCCTACTGGTGACATATATAATGGAGATTAACAATACATTTACTAGGTCTACTGGTGACATATATAATGGGGATTAACAATACATTTACTAGGTCTACTGGTGACATATATAATGGAGATTAACAATACATTTACTAGGCCTACTGGTGACATATATAATGGAGATTAACAATACATTTACTAGGCCTACTGGTGACATATATAATGGAGATTAACAATACATTTACTAGGCCTACTGGTGACATATATAATGGAGATTAACAATCCATTTACTAGGCCTACTGGTGACATATATAATGGAGATTAACAATACATTTACTAGGCCTACTGGTGACATATATAATGGAGATTAACAATCCATTTACCAGGCCTACTGGTGACATATATAATGGAGATTAACAATACATTTACTAGGTCTACTGGTGACATATATAATGGAGATTAACAATACATTTACTAGGCCTACTGGTGACATATATAATGGAGATTAACAATACATTTACTAGGCCTACTGGTGACATATATAATGGAGATTAACAATACATTTACTAGGCCTACTGGTGACATATATAATGGAGATTAACAATACATTTACTAGGCCAACTGGTGACATATATAATGGAGATTAACAATACATTTACTAGGCCTACTGGTGACATATATAATGGAGATTAACAATCCATTTACTAGGCCTACTGGTGACATATATAATGGAGATTAACAATACATTTACTAGGTCTACTGGTGACATATATAATGGAGATTAACAATACATTTACTAGGCCTACTGGTGACATATATAATGGAGATTAACAATACATTTACTAGGCCTACTGGTGACATATATAATGGAGATTAACAATACATTTACTAGGTCTACTGGTGACATATATAATGGAGATTAACAATACATTTACTAGGTCTACTGGTGACATATATAATGGAGATTAACAATACATTTACTAGGTCTACTGGTGACATATATAATGGAGATTAACAATACATTTACTAGGTCTACTGGTGACATATATAATGGAGATTAACAATACATTTACTAGGCCTACTGGTGACATATATAATGGAGATTAACAATACATTTACTAGGCCTACTGGTGACATATATAATGGAGATTAACAATACATTTACTAGGTCTACTGGTGACATATATAATGGGATTAACAATACATTTACTAGGTCTACTGGTGACATATATAATGGAGATTAACAATACATTTACTAGGTCTACTGGTGACATATATAATGGAGATTAACAATACATTTACTAGGTCTACTGGTGACATATATAATGGAGATTAACAATACATTTACTAGGTCTACTGGTGACATATATAATGGAGATTAACAATACATTTACTAGGCCTACTGGTGACATATATAATGGAGATTAACAATACATTTACTAGGTCTACTGGTGACATATATAATGGAGATTAACAATACATTTACTAGGTCTACTGGTGACATATATAATGGAGATTAACAATACATTTACTAGGTCTACTGGTGACATATATAATGGAGATTAACAATACATTTACTAGGTCTACTGGTGACATATATAATGGAGATTAACAATACATTTACTAGGCCTACTGGTGACATATATAATGGAGATTAACAATACATTTACTAGGCCTACTGGTGACATATATAATGGAGATTAACAATACATTTACTAGGTCTACTGGTGACATATATAATGGGGATTAACAATACATTTACTAGGTCTACTGGTGACATATATAATGGAGATTAACAATACATTTACTAGGTCTACTGGTGACATATATAATGGAGATTAACAATACATTTACTAGGTCTACTGGTGACATATATAATGGAGATTAACAATACATTTACTAGGTCTACTGGTGACATATATAATGGAGATTAACAATACATTTACTAGGTCTACTGGTGACATATATAATGGAGATTAACAATACATTTACTAGGCCTACTGGTGACATATATAATGGAGATTAACAATACATTTACTAGGCCTACTGGTGACATATATAATGGAGATTAACAATACATTTACTAGGTCTACTGGTGACATATATAATGGAGAATGATAAAAAATAAACAATCAAAGGGAAAACAATTTCACACAATGAATCAATGAATGTACAATACATTCTGTAGAGCTGAATGCATACATTCTTTAGAGCTGAGTGCATGCATTCTGTAGAGCTTAGTGCATACATTCTGTAGAGCTGAGTGCATACATTCCGTAGAGCTGAGTGCATACATTCTGTAGAGCTGGTGCATACATTCTGTAGAGCTGAGTGCATACATTCTGTAGAGCTGAGTGCATACATTCTGTACTGGTGACATAGAGCTGAGTGCATACATTCTGTAGAGCTGAGTGCATACATTCCGCCTAGAGCTGGAGTGCATACATTCCGTAGAGCTGAGTACATTCATTCTGTAGAGCTGAGTGCATACATTCTGTAGAGCTGAGTGCATACATTCTGTAGAGCTGAGTGCATGCATTCTGTAGAGCTGAGTGCATACATTCTGTAGAGCTGGTGCATACATTATAATGTAGAGCTGAGTGCATACATTCTGTAGAGCTGAGTGCATACATTCTGTAGAGCTGAGTGCATACATTCTGTAGAGCTGAGTGAATACATTCTGTAGAGCTGAGTGCATGCATTCTGTAGAGCTGAGTGCATACATTCTGTAGAGCTGAGTGCATACATTCTGTAGAGCTGAGTGCATACATTCTGTAGAGCTGGGGGCATACATTCCATAGAGCTGAGTGCACACATTACGTAGAGCTGAGTGCATGCATTCCGTAGAGCTGAGTGCATACATTATGTAGAGCTGAGTGCATACATTCTGTAGAGCTGAGTGCATGCATTCTGTAGAGCTGAATGCATACATTCTGTAGAGCTGAGTGCATGCATTCTGTAGAGCTGAGTGCATGCATTCTGTAGAGCTGAGTGCATGCATTCTGTAGAGCTGAGTGCATGCATTCTGTAGAGCTGAGTGCATGCATTCTGTAGAGCTGAGTGCATGCATTCTCTAGAGCCGAGTGCATGCATTCTGTAGAGCTGAGGCATACATTCTGTAGAGCTGAGTGCATGCATTCTGTAGAGCTGAATGCATACATTCTGTAGAGCTGAGTGCATACATTCTGTAGAGCTGAGTGCATACATTCTGTAGAGCTGAGTGCATACATTCTGTAGAGCTGAGTGCATACATTCTGTAGAGCTGAGTGCATACATTCTGTAGAGCTGAGTGATTCTGTAGAGCTGAGTGAATGCATTCTGTAGATCTGAGTGAATGCATTCTGTAGAGCTGAGTGCATGCATTCTGTAGAGCTGAGTGCATGCATTCTGTAGAGCTGAGTGCATGCATTCTGTAGAGCTGAGTGCATGCATTCTGTAGAGCTGAGTGCATACATTCTGTAGAGCTGAGTGCATGCATTCTGTAGAGCTGAATGCATACATTCTGTAGAGCTGAGTGCATACATTCTGTAGAGCTGAGTGCATGCATTCTGTAGAGCTGAGTGCATACATTCTGTAGAGCTGAGTGCATGCATTCTGTAGAGCTGAATGCATACATTCTGTAGAGCTGAGTGCATACATTCTGTAGAGCTGAGTGCATACATTCTGTAGAGCTGAGTGCATACATTCTGTAGAGCTGAGTGCATGCATTCTGTAGAGCTGAGTGAATGCATTCTGTAGAGCTGAATGCATACATTCTGTAGAGCTGAGTGCATGCGTGGTCCTTCTGTGGCACAGTTGGTAGAGCATGGCGCTTGTAACGCCAGGGTAGTGGGTTCGATTCCCGGGACCACCCATACGTAGAATGTATGCACACATGACTGTAAGTCGCTTTGGATAAAAGCGTCTGCTAAATGGCATATATTATTATTATTATAGTGCATACATTCTGTAGAGCTGAGTGCATACATTCTGTAGAGCTGAGTGCATACATTCTGTAGAGCTGAGTGATTCTGTAGAGCTGAGTGAATGCATTCTGTAGAGCTGAGTGAATGCATTCTGTAGAGCTGAATGCATACATTCTGTAGAGCTGAGTGCATACATTCTGTAGAGCTGAGTGCATACATTCTGTAGAGCTGAGTGCATACATTCTGTAGAGCTGAGTGCATACATTCTGTAGAGCTGAGTGCATGCATTCTGTAGAGCTGAGTGCATACATTCTGTAGAGCTGAGTGCACACATTCTGTAGAGCTGAGTGCATGCATTCTGTAGAGCTGAGTGCATGCATTCTGTAGAGCTAAGTGCATACATTCTGTAGAGCTGAGTGCATACATTCTGTAGAGCTGAGTGCATACATTCTGTAAAGCTGAGTGCATGCATTCTGTAGTATCTTTACCACACACCCCTCCCCTTCTGTTAATAATAATATTAATATCCTCTTCTTCTTCTTCTTATTTTCTCAACATTTAAAATTACACGGAAGAAACATTATCTTCACACATTTGAGATGTTTTTCCCTGACAGCCACAAGGCAATAATACAGCTCGGCCTGTCACTCACACTGCCCAAATAGGCCTAGGCCCGATACGCTTGTGATTTGAAATAATCCACAGCTATTTGTATAATTAAAAAGAAGCTATTGATCCTATAAGTCAAGATCTCTGGTAAAGGGTTGTCACGACCTGGTCCCTTTTGAGTGTATATCGTGCCCCACCCCCCTTCTCTCACTGTCTCCCCCACCACAGGTTTTATTACCTCAGTCGTAAATTCCTGGCTGAAAAACTCTCCTCGCTGCCATGCAATTTTGAGGGAGAGAAAACAAATAAGCTTCTCTTGCCAAAACTCCTGTTGTCGAGAATGTGGGAATTGTCCGTGGGTATTTTAAGGAACAATCCTGTCTAATTGGTTTTATTGTGTGACACCAGGAAAGACAGTAGAACAATATATAACTGTGTTTTTGATTGTGTCCACTTCCCAAATATGGGATTTTAGTCTGATGGTTATATAAAATACATGATTGAATATGAAACTATTTGTTAGAAGATGTAATGTGATGCTGGCCTTCTTAACGAGATACTTGTTTAGCTGTAAAGTTTTAACTAGTCAGTGGCCACGCCCCCCGTGAGGCCAGACATTACATCAAGCGTCATGGAATCACCCCTTTTTCCACAGAGTATAAAACCACTTCCTAAAAAATGTACATTAAGTCAGAACGCCGGGACGGAGTCCCCACGTTGAAATGGCTACAACTCTGTAGGCCATGAGGTTAAGAACTACAACTCTATAGGTCATGAGGTTAAGAACTACAACTCTGTAGGCCATAAGGTTAAGAACTACAACTCTGTAGACCGAGAAGACCGTACAGCATGTGGCATTGGCTACATGGCTAGAAATGGTTCGACTCTAAAACATTGCCACAGAAGGAGCAAATCTTAGACGAGGCCTTTTCAGTCTGCAGCTGGAAATATACGTAGCCTAGGACGAAGAATCCCGACAACCGCCCAAACATCTATTCTATGCATCAACATGGGTACGCTTGATGTTTTCATTAGGAACGCAACCAGAGACTTTTCTGTTGACTCTCTCCAGCAGATGGACCGGGGACCACAGAGAGAGACAACTAGACATACACTCGGAAATATGTCAATTGCCATTTCTTTTCGAATGAGCGGTTGTTCATATTCAAAATATGAGCAATTTCTATGAGTGTAGTTATCAGCTATGAGTGTCCCACTCTTGAGCAGTCCCCCACCTCTTTCCTTTATCTTCCAAGTCATCACATGGGTTTCGTCCGCTAGGGACTTTTTCTTTGTGTCATGTAATAAGCCATATATGAACTAATTGTGTGTGTGTGTTTATGTAATTCTGTGATTTGATTAGTTAGTAAATAAATAATTCAACCAATTTGCATAGCGCTGATTCATGATCTAGGCTAGGGTTCGTGCAGATATCCAAGGATTTGTGACGTTCAGTAATGAGACTGATGAGGTAATAAAATTAATTAATGTGTGAAATTAAAATATATATTATATTCAGGAAATTGACACTCTATAAACAACATGTTTCCTGTTGTGCCCCGACTTCCTAGTTAATTAAAGTTAAAAGATTGGTTTAATCTCGTAATTAAATGACACATAGAGAATTGATTTGATGATTTACAGTCTTCACATGTAATGATAGTCAATGACACGACAGTGTTTTGAATGATTTAGATGTAATTATATAATTTTGGCCAAACATACATTTACTTGAGGGGAATCCAGCATCCGAACTGTCCACTGTGCACCCGCCAACTTTCCTTTCTAATTCGCAAGTGGCTGAAACCAGAGATCTGTTTATAATGACGAGATGCTCATGTCTCCGTCCTAACAATGTGAGTTGTTGTCCCAAAGGCGGGAATGCAAGGGAAAAGCGTAGGTTTGCATATTATAACCATTTAACCACATTAGGCTTATTCAGGGCAGATTTTGGCGAGAGTGAGCCCTATCGCTTCACCTCTTTCTCTCGGCTAAAACTAGCGAGCAAAACTGCTCCCATCTGTCTTACTGGTCTGTATGTAGCCCATGTATCTGACGCTGTCTGGCCAGAAAAAGTATAACATGCCAGGCTCCTTTTGTCCAGACAGCATCAGATATCCTACATGGTCTACACATACAGAGACAGAGGGGCGCTGTTTCAGTGGCTCGGATGCTTTATCTGAGATTGATTCGTCTTTCTGTCGGCACGCATCTCGGTCAAATAAATGATCAATATTTCAATATTTCATTTGGATGGGCAAGGAGTACGGTAGAGCGGGCCAGGCCCCTTAGAGCCCGGTCATAACTCCGACCCTAGTACACTCCTTAGGACTACTCCTGGGTCCCGTGAGCTCCAGTAAATGTTTGTTCGCTCCAGAATTATGTATTAATTGTCTGTGTCCTCTAACACTGTTATAGTTGATCAAATAGACTTGCTCCTCAAGCCAGTAGTCCTCTCATCCCATCTCTCCATAGCACTGTCTTTACTATCATTAAATGAAGACTTTTAGTTTTTATCAAAGATTCTCTGTAATTAGTATTACGCGATTAAACTGATTAATCATGTAACAGTAATTAACTGGGAAGTCGGGACACCAAGGAAAATATTCAGATTACAAAGTTATCATTTCCTAATATAACTTTTCAGATATTTTATATCTGATCAATTAGTCTTCTAATTAATGAATGATTTACTTTACCTCCGTTAGTCTCATTCCAAACGTCCTAAATTGTTGGTTATCTGCACGAACCAAGTCTTCACTATGAGTCATCCATACATCAATTGTCTTAAATCATTTATTTACTAACTAAGTAATTCACAGAAATGCATAAACAACAAACAAAGTAAATATGGTTACAAGAAATGACAGGAGAATGTGTCCCTAGTGGGCTAAACCGGCATGGCGGCTTGGTGTACAAAAGGAAAGTGGGGGTCAACTGAGATAATACAACACACAGTTGATAATTCTAACAATTGAAATGCTAATCCTTTGCACATGAATGCTCACTCATTCGGGAACAATTGCAATCAATATATATATTTATGCTCAGTGTGTCGTCGGGATCTCTGCTGAAAAGTTTGTTTCTGTTGGAGAGTTTCCGTCCTCTCTCTCTCTCTCTGTCGTGGTTAGAGTGGAGAGTTCAGAGTGACATTCATTCATGTCGTTATGTATAGATGTGTCGGCGGTTGTCGTTCTTCGCGTTTAATGATACCGAATTCCTAGCTGCAGACTAGTAATTAATATCAAAGACTTGTTCTTATTCTGTCGGTATCGATAGTCTAAGAGTTTAACCACGTGGTATGGTTAAAAGATTCAGCAATTGTCTCAAACCTTGGCCCTCTCTTTATTGAGGTAAGCTGGTCTGCAACCTTTGTCCTCTCGTGAATGAGAGAAAACATGGTCTGTTGAGACATTCTCAAAGGGCTTGTCCCAAAGGGCCTGTCCCAGGATGCCCGACCCTAACTGGACTCATGGGCGGTCCTGTGATTTAGTTCAACTCAAAAGGGAATTGGAGTTTCCTTCATTAAACAGACCAAAATCACATTACACAATTTTACAAACAGTATCATCCTCACTCATTCGTCTTATACAACAATTAGATGTAAACCTCATATCTGAGGCTATTATATAAACAGCATTATGGTAATGTGGCCACCTCAAGTTCTGTGAGGTGGAAGAAATGTCTTTGTTCTCTATGAAAACTCACTCTGTCTCTGTACTGTGGCCATGAGGAGATGATCTCCTCAGGAATTTACGACCTCTCTGACCACATCAGCCTAGTTGTAGGAGGCAGGGAGAGGGGGATGGGGCTTGCTGTACCCAAAGAGGGCAACATCATGACAGCATCCATCTTCAAGACACTTAAAGCCAGTAGTCCTCTCATCCCAGTTCTCCATAGTTCCCGTCTTCAAAACATTCAAGCCAGTAGGCCTCTCATCCAAGCCCTCCACAAGCACCGAGAGACCTACCTGTATTTAAATAGAAAGGTCCAGTCCTTTCTTCTCTATGGCTATGAAACCTAACATAAAACTATTCATCAATAAACTGCAAGTCTTCATCAACAACAACCGTACGAAGATTTCCAGGGAGAGCACCTGACCCGGTTGCTGCTGCCACCTGGGGATGTAGAGTGTCTGTGGTAGTGGATGGCTAACAGGGAGAACACCTGACCCGGTTGCTGCTGCCACCTGGGGATGTAGAGTGTAGAGTGTCTGTGGTAGTGGATGACTAACAGGGAGAACACCTGACCCGGTTGCTGCTGCCACCTGGGGATGTAGAGTGTCTGTGGTAGTGGATGACTAACAGGGAGAACACCTGACCCGGTGCTGCTGCTGCCACCTGGGGATGTAGAGTGTAGAGTGTCTGTGGTAGTGGATGGCTAACGGGGAGAACACCTGACCCGGTTGCTGCTGCCACCTGGGGATGTAGAGTGTCTGTGGTAGTGGATGACTAACAGGGAGAACACCTGACCCGGTTGCTGCTGCCACCTGGGGATGTAGAGTGTAGAGTGTCTGTGGTAGTGGATGACTAACAGGGAGAACACCTGACCCGGTTGCTGCTGCCACCTGGGGATGTAGAGTGTAGAGTGTCTGTGGTAGTGGATGGCTAACGGGGAGAACACCTGACCCGGTTGCTGCTGCCACCTGGGGATGTAGAGTGTCTGTGGTAGTGGATGGCTAACAGGGAGAACACCTGACCCGGTTGCTGCTGCCACCTGGGGATGTAGAGTGTAGAGTGTCTGTGGTAGTGGATGGCTAACAGGGAGAACACCTGACCCGGTTGCTGCTGCCACCTGGGGATGTAGAGTGTCTGTGGTAGTGGATGGCTAACAGGAGAACACCTGACCCGGTTGCTGCTGCCACCTGGGGATGTAGAGTGTCTGTGGTAGTGGATGACTAACTCGGCTCCTAAAACTGACCTATTTCATAGCAAAGGCTAAAAGTCAATGGGTGAAAAAATTGAGTGGGTTGTTTGATGCAATAATTAAAGCCATGTTGCCATCTTCATACTCTGCATATCGCTTCCTTGTGTGCTTAGATAAACAAATTGCTTGTTCGGTTGATCTCAGTTGTGTTGTTGCTAAACCGTTGTCACCATGTTAGTGTTACATTTCTAGTATTAGTTGGCTACTATAACATGCATATTACGGTTCTTTACAGAACGTAGGTTTGTGAATAGATATTTAAGGACATAGGTGCGGACAGTTCTAGTTGTGTCTAACTGGGTCAACCCAAAAAGTTAGAAAACCCTGGTTCTAAAGGGTTAAACAGTCCAAAGGCAGAGGAAAGCACCAAACAGCCTATTCTCCTCTCTCTCCTCTCTCTCTTCTCTCCTCTCTCCCACGTTGGATTAAAGGAAGCTAGAGTAGGGGATGGAAATGGAACTCTTTATTAAAGACCGCTCACTTCCTCAGGAGTCACTGTCCCTCGGGAAACAATCTTATCGTGTTCATTTTTGATACGATGCTCACACACAGCCATGACTCTCTACCCTGATCTCTGCATATTTAGAAATAGATGCAATAAATTAACTACAATAGACAGGATGTACAATATACAGGGTACAGATGTAGGATCTTAATTTGATCACCCTGTTGCAGGGTAACTTTCCTGCAAAGCAGGACATTTTAAACTGTTAGTGTATTTGACGTTTTTAAATGTTTCTGAAGTTTGTAATTTCAACTTTGAAATTTCAGACTTGATTTTCCCTTACAAAAATATACACTACCATTCAAAAGTTTGGGGTCACTTACAAATGTCCTCTTTATTGAAAGAAAAACATTTTTTGTCCATTAAAATAACATCAAATTGATCATTTCCAGAAACACAGTGTAGACATTGATAATGTTGTAAATGACTATTGTAGTTGGAAACAGCTCATTTTTTATGGAATATCTATATAGGCATACAGAGGCCCATTATCAGCAACCATCACTGTTCCAATGGCACATTGTGTTAGCTAATCCAAGTTTATAATTTTAAAAGGCTAATTGATCATTAGAAAACCCTTTTGTAATTATGTTAGCACAGCTGAAAACTGTTGTGCTCATTAAAGAACCAATAGTGGCAGGTAGCCTAGTGGTTAGAGCATTGGGCCAGTAACTGAAAGGTTGCTTCATCAAATCCCTGAGCTGACAAGGTAAAGATCTGTTGTTCTACCCCTGAACAAGGCAGTTAACCCACTGTTCCTAGGCCGTCATTGTGAATAAGAATTTGTTCTTAACTGACTTGCCAAGTTAAATAAACTGCCCTTCTTTAGACTAGTTGAGTATCTGGAGCATCAGCATTTGTGGGTTTGATTACAGACTCAAAATGGCCAGAAACAAAGACCGTTCTTCTGAAACTCGTCAGTCTATTCTTGTTCTGAGAAATGAAGGCTATTCCATGCGAGAAACTGCCAAGTACTGAAGATCTCGTACAACGCTGTGTACTACTCCCTTCACAGAACAGTGGAAACTGGATCTAACCAGAATAGAAAGAGGAGTGGGAGGCCCCAGTGCACAACTGAGCAAGACGACAAGTACATTAGAATGTCTAGTTTGAGAAACAGACGCCTCACAAGTCCTCATCGGGCAGCTTCATTAAATAGTACCTGCAAAACACAACGTCAACAGTGAAGAGGCGACTCCGGGATGCTGGCCTTCTAGGCAGAGTTCCTCTGTCCAGTGTCTGTGTTATTTTGCCCATCTTAATCTTTTCTTTTTATTGGCCAGTCTGAGATAAGTATTTTTTCTTTGCAACTCTGCCTAGAAGGCCAGCATCCCAAATGTAATAGTTTTACTGTAAATGATCACAAGGAAACTAATTCAATACCCAGAGGGATATCCACTTTTATACAGATTTATGGCTGACTCATAGTCTTTGTTCACTCGAACCTTATAAGACATTGCACAACACAACATATTCTCACAAATGTACAATCTCATATGAACAATGTTTTTCAACGGTATCCGTCAGAAAGACCAGAACAGGGTTATGAATGTTCCCGCAGTGTACTGAACATGCTCTTAAAACCTTCAGACATTCCAGTCCCTCGTGGATCATATCAAATCAAATGTTATTAGTCACATGCGCCGAATATAACAGGTGTAGATCAAGTGTTTTTGTGCTGGTCAAGGGCAGTCAAGTCTGGAGTGAACCAAGGGCTATATCTGTTCTTATTTCAAAATGTTTTGAAAGGGGCATGCTTATTTAAGATGGTGAGGAAAGCACTTTTAAAGAACAACCAGGTATCCTCTACTAACGGGATGAGGTCAATATCCTTCCAGGATACCCGGGCCAGGTCGATTAGAAAGGCCTGCTCGCAGAAGTGTTTTAGGGAGCGTTTGTCAGTGATGAGGGTGGTCATTTGACCACGGACCCATAACGGACGCAGGCAATGAGGCAGTGATCGCTGAGATCCTGGTTGAAAACAGCAGAGGTGTATTTAGAGGGCAAGTTGGTCAGGATGATATCTATGAGGGTGCCCATGTTAACAGATTCGGGGTTGTACCTGGTAGGTTCCTTGATAATTTGAGTGAGATTGAGAGCATCTAGCTTAGATTGTAGGATGGCCCGGGGTGTTAACCATATCCTAGTTTAGGTCACCTAGCAGTAAACTCTGACAATTAGATGGGGGGCAATCAATTCAAATATGGTGTCCAGGGCACAGCTGGGAACTAAGGGGGGTCTATAACAAGCAGCAACAGTGAGGGACTTATTTCTGGGGAGATGGATCTTTAAAAGTAGAAGCTCAAACTGTTTGGGCATAGACCTGGATAGTATGACAGAACTCTGCAGGCTATCTCTACAGTAGATTGCAATTCTGCCCCCTTTAGCAGTTCTGTCTTGAAGGAAAATGTTGTAATTGGGGATGGAAATTTCAGAAGTTTTGGTGACCTAATGTTTGAGGTTAGGGTTCTGAGAATGTAAATGCTAGGTCTGTTTGAGGTTAGGGTTCTGAGAATGTAACTGCTAGGTCTAATGTTTGAGGTTAGGGTTCTGGGAATGTAAATGCTAGGTCTGTTTGAGGTTAGGATTCTGAGAGGGTAAATGCTAGGTCTAATGTTTGAGGTTAGGGTTCTGAGAATGTAATTGCTAGGTCTGTTTAAGGTTATATGCAGAGAGTGGGGTACGTGGCTAAAGTGCAAACCGATAATTCATTTTCGAATTGGTCGGGCTGTCAATGGGATGCTGAGTCTCTCCCATGGGGGAAGGTCAGCTGGCAAACAAGTCAGGCTGCTCAGCTGATTGGTTGACATACTGTAAACTGAGAAAATATGTGACTAAACTTAACAGAAAAATAAGAAATTGTGTTACTAAAACAAGGTAAATGACATAAATAATCATGGAAAAAGACGTTGAAGCACCATAACTTATATTATGGGCAGAGAACCCTATTCATCTCCATCGTTCACTGAAGTTGATGGGTCATTTATAACAAAACCTTTTGATATAAACAATCATTTCAATGACTATTTCAGTGGTATAGTGGACAAACAGGGAAGTTAAATGACAACAGTGAACCATCATAGTTGTGTATTGAAGATCTAATAATGAAAGAGAAGGATTTCTGTTTTGAATTTGGTCAAGTTTGAGTGGAAAAGGTGGGAAAATGATTGTTATCCACCAATAATGATAAGCCACCAGGTATAGACAACCTAGATGGAAAACTATTGGGAATGGTAGCAGACTGTATTACCACCAGGTATAGACAACCTAGATGGAAAACTATTGGGAATGGTAGCAGATACCACCAGGTATAGACAACCTAGATGGAAAACTATTGGGAATGGTAGCAGACTGTATTACCACCAGGTATAGACAACCTAGATGGAAAACTATTGGGAATGGTAGCAGACTGTATTACCACCAGGTCTAGACAACCTAGATGGAAAACTATTGGGAATGGTAGCAGACTGTGTTACTACCAGGTATAGACAACCTAGATCGAAAACTATTGGGAATGGTAGCAGACTGTATTACCACCAGGTATAGACAACCAAGATGGAAAACTATTGGGAATGGTAGCAGACTGTATACCACCAAAGACAACCTAGATGGGAACCTATTGGGAATGGTAGCAGACTGTATTACCACCAGGTATAGACAACCTAGATGGAAAACTATTGGGAAAGGTAGCAGACTGTATTACCACCAGGTATAGACAACCTAGATGGAAAACTATTAGGAATGGTAGCAGACTGTATTACCACCAGGTATAGACAACCTAGATGGAAAACTATTAGGAATGGTAGCAGACTGTATTACCACCAGGTATAGACAATAGATGGGAACCTATTGGGAATGGTAGCAGACTGTATTACCACCAGGTATAGACAACCTAGATGGAAAACTATTGGGAAAGGTAAGACTGTATTACCACCAGGTATAGACAACCTAGATGGAAAACTATTGGGAATGGTAGCAGACTGTATTACCACCAGGTATAGACAACCTAGATGGAAAACTATTGGGAATGGTAGCAGACTGTATTACCACCAGGTATAGACAACCTAGATGGAAAACTATTGGGAATGGTAGCAGACTGTATTACCACCAGGTATAGACAACCTAGATGGAAAACTATTAGGAATGGTAGCAGACTGTATTACCACCAGGTATAGACAACCTAGATGGAAAACTATTGGGAATGGTAGCAGACTGTATTACCACCAGGTCTAGACAACCTAGATGGAAAACTATTGGGAATGGTAGCAGACTGTGTTACTACCAGGTATAGACAACCTAGATCGAAAACTATTGGGAATGGTAGCAGACTGTATTACCACCAGGTATAGACAACCAAGATGGAAAACTATTGGGAATGGTAGCAGACTGTATTACCACCAGGTATAGACAACCTAGATGGGAACCTATTGGGAATGGTAGCAGACTGTATTACCACCAGGTCTAGACAACCTAGATGGGAACCTATTGGGAATGGTAGCAGACTGTATTACCACCAGGTATAGACAACCTAGATGGAAAACTATTGGGAATGGTAGCAGACTGTATGATCACCAGGTACAGACAACCTAGATGGAAAACTATGGGGAATGGTAGAAGACTGTATTACCACCAGGTATAGACAACCTAGATGGAAAACTATTGGGAATGGTAGCAGACTGTATTGACACCCTTATTGGCAATGTCTTTAACCAAAGCCTCAAGGAGTGTGTGTCCACAGACGTGGAAGGAAACTACCTAAAAATAGTAAAGCACCCTTTGCTGGCTCTAACAGCCGACCAATCAGTTTGCTGCCTATTCTTAGTAAACTGATGGAGAAAATTGTGTTTGAACAAACTACTGACTTTCAGCATGCCTATAGAGAAGGGCAACTCAACTTGTACTGCACTGACTCAGATGACTGTTGATAGACTAAAATAAATGGATAATAAGATGATAGTTGGAGCTGTATTGTTAGATTTCAGTGCAATATTTGATGTTATTGGTTATAATTTGATATTGATAAAAACTCACTTGTTATGGCTTTACATGACCTGCCATCACATGTCTGGAGAGTTACTAAGCCAATAGAGCTCAGAGAGTATTCTTCAATGGAAGCTTCTCTGACATCAGATATGTACAGTGTGGTGTCCCTCAGGGCAGTTGCCTTGGACCATTACTCTTCTCTATTTTTACAAATTATTTATCCACTTGTCTTACAAGAAGCTAAAATGACTATGTATGCTGATGATTGCACACGCTAAGCATCAACACCTACAGCCAGTGAGCTCACTGAGACTCTTAACAAGGAGTTACAGTCCGTGTCAGAATGGGTCATTCAAAAATAAACTGGTCTTGAATACATCGAAATCAAAAGCATTGTGTTTGGTTCAAAGCATTCTCTTAGACCTAAACCTCATCTGGAGTTGTGCATTGTAAGTAAAAATTTGTTCTTAACCGACTTGACTAGTTAAATAAAGCTTCAATAAAATAAATATATATATTTTTTAAGGGTGTGCCCATTGAACAAGTTGAACTTCTAGGAGTAATCATGGTCAAGTCATATTGACAGAGTTGTTGTGAAGATGGGGAGAGGTACAGTGAGGGGGAAAGTATTTGATCCCCTGCTGATTTTGTATGTTTGCCCACTGACAAAGAAATTATCAGTCTATAATTTTAATGGTAGGTTTATTTGAACAGTGAGAGACAGAATAACAACAAAAAATCCAGAAAACACGTTACTGTATGTCTGTATGTCTGTTCTGCGTTTTTGACACAAAAATCAGCTGTACTAGTTGTTCAGACTCTGTAATGTGGTCTGGTGGAGCAAAGAAAGACCTAGCAAAAGCTGCAACTGGCTCAAAACAGAGCAGCACGCCTTGTGCTTAACTGGCACACACGGTCTTTACAGAAACATTTTGTGTGTTGAAAATGCCTAACCACTTGTATAATCTATTTGCATACACTTCAAACAGACATACATTTCCCACCAGACACACAACTATGGGTTTCTTCACGGTACCCAAACCAAAAACAGATTTAATGCATCGCTCAGTTATGTATAGAGCCATGTCATCGTGTAATGCTCTGCCACCAGAGGTTACTCAGGCAAAAAGCAAGTTTAGCTTTAAAAAACATATTGTATCACAGCTCCTCTCCTCTGTCTAAACATCAAATGTAACTGTGCTGTATATGAATATGTATATAGGAATATTGTATAAATGTATTTTTGTTGTCTCTTGGTGTCTTTCCTATATTTCACTCATTCTTTTCATGATTATTTTTAATTTAATGTCCTTGTCTTCAGTATGACTGTTCTGTACTTTGTCATATACAGTATTTGAACATTTTATGTGGACCCCAGGTAAAGTAGCTGCTGCATTTTCAGTAGTTAATGGACCCCAGGTAGAGTAGCTGCTGCATTTTCAGTAGTTAATGGACCCCAGGTAAAGTAGCTGCTGCATTTTCAGTAGTTAATGGACCCCAGGTAGAGTAGCTGCTGCATGTTCAGTAGTTAATGGACCCCAGGTAGAGTAGCTGCTGCATGTGCAGTAGTTAATGGACCCCAGGTAGAGTAGCTGTTGCATGTGCAGTAGTTAATGGACCCCAGGTAGAGTAGCTGTTGCATGTGCAGTAGTTAATGGACCCCAGGAAGAGTAGCTGCTGCATGTGCAGTAGTTAATGGACCCCAGGTAGAGTAGCTGTTGCATGTGCAGTAGTTAATGGACCCCAGGAAGAGTAGCTGCTGCATGTTCAGTAGTTAATGGACCCCAGGAAGAGTAGCTGCTGCATGTGCAGTAGTTAATGGACCCCAGGAAGAGTAGCTGTTGCATGTTCAGTAGTTAATGGACCCCAGGAAGAGTAGCTGCTGCATGTGCAGTAGTTAATGGACCCCAGGAAGAGTAGCTACTCCATGTTCAGTAGTTAATGGACCCCAGGAAGAGTAGCTACTACATGTTCAGTAGTTAATGGACCCCAGGAAGAGTAGCTACTACATGTTCAGTAGTTAATGGACCCCAGGAAGAGTAGCTGCTGCATGTGCAGTTGTTAATGGACCCCAGGTAGAGTAGCTGCTGCATGTGCAGTAGTTAATGGACCCCAGGAAGAGTAGCTGCTGCATGTGCAGTAGTTAATGGACCCCAGGAAGAGTAGCTGCTGCATGTGCAGTAGTTAATGGACCCCATGAAGAGTAGCTGCTAAATTTGCATTAGCTAATGGGGATCCTAATAAACTCAACTATGTCACAGCATCCCCTACTGGTGACTGAAGAGAGATCCCCTGTATAACTCCTTCCAACCCCCCCCAATCCATCTTCCCAGCCGCACAACAAAATATCCTCATTGTCTACAATCACCCTGAACACATATTCAGGAGGAACGAATTGCTTTCTGCTAAGCCGATTATCCATGTGGACATATTCCGATAAATGTTTGTGGAATAGTACAGAGCTGTTTCTACAATAGCAGCTGTACTGGGTAGCAGGGCGACAATACAAGCACTCAGTGCTGTAGCTCTCTAAAATAATTAGTGTTCACTCCTCGCTCGTATCTCCACTCACTCTTCAGTCTCATCTTTAGTATACCACTCGCTGAGTTTCCCATATTAGCTCTCTGCTTCAACTCTTAGGGGAGATCTCCTTCGGGAAGCGGGAAGGAAGGGGTGGGGGTAGGAGGGATACTCAGCCCTCAGAGACCTGACAGTTTACTGTAATAGAATCGTGTGTGGTGAAAGTGAAATGTAATAGAATCGTGTGTGGTGAAAGTAAGGGGAGACAGAGGGATGAGCTTAGCAAACCCCTTGGGTAGCATTTTATGGTTCACTCAGTTCTGTGAAGGCGATGAGAATGGGTAGTAGGTATTGAGACAGGCAGCGTTTCTCACACACATACAGTAGATAAATGTGATTCCCTCCCACCCCCCAGGGAACACTAATGAGGTGATTAAAATGAATGGGGAAATAATTTATGCTCCTGAGAAAGGATACATTTTCCAGGTTCAATGTCTTGAGCATCTGCTTAATGTATAAACACTTAATAATCATTACATTTACAATTTAGTCAGTTAGCAGACGCTCTTATCTAGAGGAGTCAGTGCATACATTTTCATATTGTCTTGTCATTAGTCTTGTTTGAATATTCTACACTGTAGTTACACTTAACCTGCATTAGTACATTGTACTGTATGTGCATAACAACCAACTGCATAGGTATTAGGGGCCCTTATTGTAAAATAACAACCAACTGCATAGGTATTAGGGCCCCTTATTTTAAAGCGAGACTGAAGAAACACTTTGTAGATCTGTAACGTGATGGCATTGTCAATATCAGCAGTACGCTTTTATTTTGAAAGACATACTTTTATTCTGACATGCTCTGCCGACTACGCCAGTTATAAGATGGGTAAAACACAATGCTTTCCCGGCCAACAGTCACATTCCTTCATAATGGAAGATATCTGTGAGAAATAGATGAAAAACCAAACGAACCAACATGAAGCAGATGATGTATTATCCGCGTTATACGTCACATAAAGGGCCCCGTTTAAACCACGGAGGGCCAATTAGTCTCAACAAAGGCAACAGTAAAGCCACACAAACACAGCCAATGAACACCAACCAAGTGCTCCAGATCCAATGACCTTTCAGACTCAGGCCTCATTATGGGCAGCTGCAGCCCCTTTGATATTCATGGTTATGTTTTGTTTGCTTTTTTTTCCACCGCCAGAAATGTTGTCGGAACAAACGTGATTATCTGTTTTCTTTCAGGGCAACTTATCACACTCACGATGTTCATTTATGCAGTGTACCGCTGATGATATCTCGTGAATTTACATGACGTGGATTTTAAAGGTCAAAACAAACGATCAAGCAAGTCTTGTCTAATTGCCCCAAAAGGACATGTAGACCACATAAGTACAATGACTAGTATTGTCACGTTCTGACCTAAGTTCCTTTGTTATGTCTTTGTTTTAGTATGGTCAGGCGTGAATTGGGTGTCTATGTTAGTTTATCTATAATTTGGGATTTCTGTGTTCGGCCTAGTATGGTTCTCAATCAGAGGCAGCTGTCAATCGTTGTCCCTGATTGAGAATCATACTTAGGTAGCCTAGTTTCCCTTTTGAGTTGTGGGTGTTTGTCTTCCGTGTCAGTGCTTGTTGCCACACGGGACTGTTTCGTTTATTCACGTTTATTGTTTTGTTCCAGTGTTCTGTTGTGTTTTGATTAAACATTATGGACACTTACCACGCTGCGCATTGGTCCTCCGATCCTTCTCGCTACTCCTCCTCAGAAGAGGAGGACGAGATCCATTACAAGTATAATGACTAGTATAATGACCAGTATAATGACCAGTATAATGACCAGTATAATGACTAGTATAATGACTAGTATAATGACTAGTATAATGACCAGTATAATGACTAGTATAATGACCAGTATAATGACCAGTATAATGACCAGTATAATGACTAGTATAATGACTAGTATAATGACCAGTATAATGACTAGTATAATGACCAGTATAATGACCAGTATAATGACCAGTATAATGACTAGTATAATGACCAGTATAATGATTGTATAATGACTAGTATAATGACCAGTAGATTGACTAGTATAATGACTAGTATAATGACTAGTATAACGACCAGGAGATTGACCAGTATAATGACCAGTATAATGACCAGTATAATGACTAGTATAATGACCAGTAGAATGACCAGTATAATGACCAGTATAATGACTAGTATAATGACTAGTATAATGACTAGTATAATGACCAGTATAATGACCAGTAGATTGACTAGTATAATGACCAGTATAATGACCAGTATAATGACCAGTAGATTGACTAGTATAATGACCAGTATAATGACCAGTATAATGACCAGTATAATGACCAGTATAATGACTAGTATAATGACTAGTATAATGACCAGTATAATGACTAGTATAATGACTAGTATAATGACCAGTATAATGACCAGTAGATTGACCAGTATAATGACCAGTATAATGACCAGTATAATGATTGGTATAATGACTAGTATAATGACCAGTATAATGACTAGTATAATGACCAGTATAATGACCAGTATAATGACTAGTATAATGACCAGTAGAATGACCAGTATAATGACCAGTATAATGACTAGTATAATGACTAGTAGAATGACCAGTATAATGACCAGTATAATGACTAGTATAATGACTAGTATAATGACTAGTATAATGACCAGTATAATGACTAGAATAATGACTAGTATAATGACTAGTATAATGACCAGTATAATGACCAGTAGATTGACTAGTATAATGACCAGTATAATGACCAGTATAATGACCAGTATAATGACTAGTATAATGACCAGTATAATGACCAGTATAATGACCAGTATAATGACCAGTATAATGACTAGTATAATGACCAGTATAATGACTAGTATAATGACCAGTATAATGACCAGTAGATTGACTAGTATAATGACTAGTATAATGACTAGTATAACGACCAGGAGATTGACCAGTATAATGACCAGTATAATGACCAGTATAATGACTAGTATAATGACCAGTAGAATGACCAGTATAATGACCAGTATAATGACTAGTATAATGACTAGTATAATGACTAGTATAATGACCAGTATAATGACTAGTATAATGACCAGTATAATGACCAGTAGATTGACTAGTATAATGACCAGTATAATGACCAGTATAATGACCAGTATAATGACTAGTATAATGACCAGTATAATGACCAGTATAATGACCAGTATAATGACTAGTATAATGACCAGTATAATGACTAGTATAATGACCAGTATAATGACCAGTAGATTGACTAGTATAATGACTAGTATAATGACAGTATAATGACCAGTAGATTGACCAGTATAATGACCAGTATAATGACCAGTATAATGACCAGTATAATGACCAGTATAATGACCAGTATAATGACCAGTATAATGACTAGTATAATGACTAGTATAATAATGACAAGTATAATGACCAGTATAATGACCAGTATAATGACTAGTATAATGACTAGTATAATGACCAGTATAATAACTAGTATAATGACTAGTATAATGACCAGTATAATGACCAGTATAATGACCAGTATAATGACCAGCATAATGACCAGTATAATGACCAGTATAATGACCAGTATAATGACTAGTATAATGACTAGTATAATGACAAGTATAATGACCAGTATAATGACCAGTATAATGACCAGTATAATGACTAGTATAATGACTAGTATAATGACCAGTATAATGACTAGTATAATGACCAGTATAATGACCAGTAGATTGACCAGTATAATGACCAGTATAATGACCAGTATAATGACCAGCATAATGACCAGTATAATGACCAGTATAATGACCAGTATAATGACTAGTATAATGACTAGTATAATGACCAGTATAATGACCAGTATAATGACCAGTATAATGACCAGTATAATAACTAGTATAATGACTAGTATAATGACAGTATAATGACCAGTATAATGACTAGTATAATGACTAGTATAATGACCAGTATAATGACTAGTATAATGACTAGTATAATGACTAGTATAATGACTAGTATAATGACTAGTATAATGACCATTATAATGACTAGTATAATGACTAGTATAATGACTAGTATAATGACCAGTATAATGACTAGTATAATGACCAGTATAATGACTAGTATAATGACCAGTATAATGACCAGTATAATGACCAGTATAATGACTAGTATAATGACCAGTATAATGACTAGTATAATGACTAGTATAATGACCAGTATAATGACTAGTATAATGACTAGTATAATGACTAATATAATGACCAGTAGAATGACCAGTATAATGACTAGTATAATGACCAGTATAATGACTAGTATAATGACTAGTATAATGACCAGTATAATGACTAGTATAATGACCAGTATAATGACCAGTAGAATGACCAGTATAATGACTAGTATAATGACCAGTATAATGACCAGTATAATGACCAGTATAATGACTAGTATAATGACTAGTATAATGACTAGTATAATGACCAGTAGATTGACTAGTATAATGACCAGTATAATGACCAGTATAATGACCAGTAGAATGACTAGTATAATGACCAGTATAATGACCAGTATAATGACCAGTAGATTGACTAGTATAATGACCAGGATAATGACCAGTATAATGACCAGTAGAATGACTAGTATAATGACTAGTATAATGACTAGTATAATGACTAGTATAATGACCAGTAGATTGACTAGTATAATGACCAGTATAATGACCAGTATAATGACCAGTATAATGACTAGTATAATGACTAGTATAATGACCAGTATAATGACCAGTATAATGACTAGTATAATGACCAGTATAATGACCAGTATAATGACCAGTATAATGACTAGTATAATGACCAGTATAATGACCAGTATAATGACCAGTATAATGACCAGTATAATGACTAGTATAATGACCAGTAGAATGACCAGTATAATGACCAGTATAATGACTAGTATAATGACTAGTATAATGACTAGTATAATGACCAGTATAATGACTAGTATAATGACCAGTATAATGACCAGTAGATTGACTAGTATAATGACCAGTATAATGACCAGTATAATGACCAGTATAATGACTAGTATAATGACCAGTATAATGACCAGTATAATGACCAGTATAATGACCAGTATAATGACTAGTATAATGACCAGTATAATGACTAGTATAATGACCAGTATAATGACCAGTAGATTGACTAGTATAATGACTAGTATAATGACTAGTATAACGACCAGGAGATTGACCAGTATAATGACCAGTATAATGACCAGTATAATGACCAGCATAATGACCAGTATAATGACCAGTATAATGACCAGTATAATGACTAGTATAATGACTAGTATAATAATGACAAGTATAATGACCAGTATAATGACCAGTATAATGACTAGTATAATGACTAGTATAATGACCAGTATAATAACTAGTATAATGACTAGTATAATGACCAGTATAATGACCAGTATAATGACCAGTATAATGACCAGCATAATGACCAGTATAATGACCAGTATAATGACCAGTATAATGACTAGTATAATGACTAGTATAATGACAAGTATAATGACCAGTATAATGACCAGTATAATGACCAGTATAATGACTAGTATAATGACTAGTATAATGACCAGTATAATGACTAGTATAATGACCAGTATAATGACCAGTAGATTGACCAGTATAATGACCAGTATAATGACCAGTATAATGACCAGCATAATGACCAGTATAATGACCAGTATAATGACCAGTATAATGACTAGTATAATGACTAGTATAATGACAAGTATAATGACCAGTATAATGACCAGTATAATGACCAGTATAATAACTAGTATAATGACTAGTATAATGACCAGTATAATGACCAGTATAATGACTAGTATAATGACTAGTATAATGACCAGTATAATGACTAGTATAATGACTAGTATAATGACTAGTATAATGACTAGTATAATGACTAGTATAATGACCATTATAATGACTAGTATAATAACTAGTATAATAACTAGTATAATGACCAGTATAATGACTAGTATAATGACCAGTATAATGACTAGTATAATGACTAGTATAATGACCAGTATAATGACCAGTATAATGACTAGTATAATGACCAGTATAATGACTAGTATAATGACTAGTATAATGACCAGTATAATGACTAGTATAATGACTAGTATATTGACTAATATAATGACCAGTAGAATGACCAGTAGAATGACTAGTATAATGACCAGTATAATGACTAGTATAATGACTAGTATAATGACCAGTAGAATGACCAGTATAATGACTAGTATAATGACCAGTATAATGACCAGTATAATGACCAGTATAATGACTAGTATAATGACTAGTATAATGACTAGTATAATGACCAGTAGATTGACTAGTATAATGACTAGTATAATGACCAGTATAATGACCAGTATAATGACCAGTATAATGACTAGTATAATGACTAGTATAATGACCAGTATAATGACCAGTATAATGACCAGTATAATGACTAGTATAATGACTAGTATAATGACTAGTATAATGACCAGTATAATGACTAGTACAATGACTAGTATAATGACCAGTATAATGACCAGTATAATGACTAGTATAATGACCAGTATAATGACCAGTAGATTGACTAGTATAATGACCAGTATAATGACTAGTATAATGACCAGTATAATGACCAGTAGATTGACTAGTATAATGACCAGTATAATGACCAGTATAATGACCAGTAGATTGACTAGTATAATGACCAGTATAATGACCAGTATAATGACCAGTATAATGACCAGTATAATGACTAGAATAATGACTAGTATAATGACCAGTATAATGACCAGTATAATGACCAGTAGATTGACTAGTATAATGACCAGTATAATGACCAGTATAATGACCAGTATAATGACTAGTATAATGACCAGTATAATGACCAGTATAATGACCAGTATAATGACCAGTATAATGACTAGTATAATGACCAGTAGATTGACTAGTATAATGACCAGTATAATGACCAGTAGATTGACTAGTATAATGACCAGTAGATTGACTAGTATAATGACCAGTATAATGACCAGTATAATGACCAGTATAATGACTAGTATAATGACTAGTATAATGACCAGTATAATGACTAGTACAATGACTAGTATAATGACCAGTATAATGACCAGTATAATGACCAGTATAATGACTAGTACAATGACTAGTATAATGACCAGTATAATGACCAGTATAATGACTAGTATAATGACCAGTATAATGACCAGTAGATTGACTAGTATAATGACCAGTATAATGACCAGTAGATTGACTAGTATAATGACCAGTATAATGACTAGTATAATGACTAGTATAATGACCAGTATAATGACTAGTACAATGACTAGTATAATGACCAGTATAATGACCAGTATAATGACTAGTATAATGACCAGTATAATGACCAGTAGATTGACTAGTATAATGACCAGTAGATTGACTAGTATAATGACCAGTATAATGACCAGTAGATTGACTAGCAGAATGACTAATAGATGCACTAGTAATTCTGCCCATATGGTGTTTCCTACAATATGCAGTAGGTCCAGAAACATTGCTGAAAGGATTTCCTATAACATTTAAATGTATTTACATTCTCCATCTAGTATTCATTAAAATGCAAAACAGTGACCACCCAATCACGAGTGATAACTGCATCAAATGTAACCATTCCTGCTTAAGTAATTCAATCTCTCTCAAATTCAGAGTAAATCTAAATTATTACGTTTAAAGCTGCACTATGCAGAAATGGCTCCGCCATTTCCAGAATGAATTTCTAAAAGTTTGCCTAATTTCAGATTATATGACAAAACAAGCAAGTTTAGTGGAGAGAATCATCGTAGCATCTAAACCCACTGTGAAGTATATTTCCCGTAACCAAACAGATTATATTTCCAGCTCTTTGAAACTGGTGTACTACATCGAAAGTCATAGATGCACATTTTTTTTACTTAAGAACGCAAAGCATAGAAATAGCACTCATAGAACTTATCTACCTCTTCTTAGACTTGCTTTCAATGAGAATGACAGATCTATAACTCACGTTTCTCTGTGAATTTGGTTGCATCCCTTGAAAAAGTTAGGTATTGCAAGCTGCAATTTTCCAGCTCAGATTGGTGTGAAAGATGAAAACATATATATTTAGGAAAGACAAATCATTAATGTGAGTGATGGTCTCCCTCCCATACTAAATGTGTGGCAATCGGTTCCCTTCATGCCCCTCTCTCAATATGTTCTCTCTCTTCACGTGTTGCCATAGGAACATGAAGACATACTGTGTTCTGCAAGTTTTTGTCTTCAAACTGAAGAGTTAATTTATAGTTTTCAACTCAAGGTCTCAATTCACAAGGGTAAGGTTATAGACCAGCAGACAATGCAGCCCCTCTTAGACCTTGGGTTGCATCCATAGGAGTGCAAGCTGCAGTAATGCAGAGGTTTTAGTCCAGGGAAAGCAGTAGGGGTAATGTAGATTAGAAATACAACTACACAGAGCAGCAGAATGTGTGGGTAGAAACAGTAGAAAATCCATAAACCAGATCATGTGAATCCAACAAACAGACATTTTAAATTACTGCAACCCATAATTATATTATACCAGCATTGTTGTCAGAACTCTGTAACTCAACCTGTATTAAAGTCTATGAACCTTTTTGTTTCACACATTTCCAAGGCAGGCTAACTTTTACAGCTCCCATATCTCTTTCAATCCCTTTACTGCGTGAGACTGCCTGGCAGACCTACCTCAGTGTCACAACGTTGACACAAAGATATGGCAAAGGACTTCAATCAGATCAGCTGACTTCTGATGTTTGTTGGTTTCTCTATAGTGGTGTGTGTTCTCTATGGTGGTGTGTGTTCTCTATAGTGGTGTGTGTTCTCTATGGTGGTGTGTGTTCTCTATAGTGGTGTATGTTCTCTATAGTGGTGTGTGTTCTCTATAGTGGTGTGTGTTCTCTATGGTGGTGTGTGTTCTCTATAGTGGTGTGTGTTCTCTATAGTGGTGTGTGTTCTCTATGGTGGTGTGTGTTCTCTATAGTGGTGTGTGTTCTCTATAGTGGTGTGTGTTCTCTATAGTGGTGTGTGTTCTCTATAGTGGTGTGTGTTCTCTATGGTGGTGTGTGTTCTCTATAGTGGTGTATGTTCTCTATGGTGGTGTGTGTTCTCTATAGTGGTGTGTGTTCTCTATAGTGGTGTGTGTTCTCTATGGTGGTGTGTGTTCTCTATGGTGGTGTGTGTTCTCTATAGTGGTGTGTGTTCTCTATAGTGGTGTGTGTTCTCTATAGTGGTGTGTGTTCTCTATGGTGGTGTATGTTCTCTATAGTGGTATGTGTTCTCTATAGTGGTGTGTGTTCTCCATGGTGGTGTGTGTTCTCTATAGTGGTGTATGTTCTCTATAGTGGTATGTGTTCTCTATAGTGGTGTATGTTCTCTATAGTGGTGTGTGTTCTCTATAGTGGTGTGTGTTCTCTATGGTGGTGTGTGTTCTCTATAGTGGTGTGTGTTCTCTATGGCGGTGTGTGTTCTCTATGGTGGTGTGTGTTCTCTATAGTGGTGTGTGTTCTCTATAGTGGTGTGTGTTCTCTATGGTGGTGTGTGTTCTCTATGGTAGTGTGTGTTCTCTATAGTGGTGTGTGTTCTCTATAGTGGTGTGTGTTCTCTATGGTGGTGTGTGTTCTCTATGGTGGTGTGTGTTCTCTATAGTGGTGTGTGTTCTCTATAGTGGTGTGTGTTCTCTATGGTGGTGTGTGTTCTCTATGGTGGTGTGTGTTCTCTATAGTGGTGTGTGTTCTCTATGGTGGTGTGTGTTCTCTATAGTGGTGTGTGTTCTCTATGGTGGTGTGTGTTCTCTATAGTGGTGTGTGTTCTCTATGGTGGTGTGTGTTCTCTATAGTGGTGTGTGTTCTCTATGGTGGTGTGTGTTCTCTATGGTGGTGTGTGTTCTCTATGGTGGTGTGTGTTCTCTATGGTGGTGTGTGTTCTCTATAGTGGTGTGTGTTCTCTATAGTGGTGTGTGTTCTCTATGGTGGTGTGTGTTCTCTATAGTGGTGTGTGTTCTCTATAGTGGTGTGTGTTCTCTATGGTGGTGTGTGTTCTCTATGGTGGTGTGTGTTCTCTATGGTGGTGTGTGTTCTCTATGGTGGTGTGTGTTCTCCATGGTGGTGTGTGTTCTCTATGGTGGTGTGTGTTCTCTATAGTGGTTTGTGTTCTCTATAGTGGTGTGTGTTCTCTATGGTGGTGTGTGTTCTCTATAGTGGTGTGTGTTCTCTATAGTGGTGTGTGTTCTCTATAGTGTGTGTGTTCTCTATGGTGGTGTGTGTTCTCTATGGTGGTGTATGTGCTCTATAGTGGTGTGTGTTCTCTATGGTGGTGTGTGTTCTCTATGGTGGTGTGTGTTCTCTATAGTGGTGTGTGTTCTCTATAGTGGTGTGTGTTCTCTATAGTGGTGTGTGTTCTCTATAGTGGTGTGTGTTCTCTATGGTGGTGTATGTTCTCTATGGTGGTGTGTGTTCTCTATAGTGGTGTGTGTTCTCTATAGTGGTGTGTGTTCTCTATAGTGGTGTGTTCTCTATGGTGGTGTATGTTCTCTATGGTGGTGTGTGTTCTCTATGGTGGTGTGTGTTCTCTATAGTGGTGTGTGTTCTCTATGGTGGTGTGTGTTCTCTATAGTGGTGTGTGTTCTCTATGGTGGTGTGTGTTCTCTATGGTGGTGTGTGTTCTCTATAGTGGTGTGTGTTCTCTATAGTGGTGTGTGTTCTCTATAGTGGTGTGTGTTCTCTATAGTGGTGTGTGTTCTCTATAGTGGTGTGTGTTCTCTATAGTGGTGTGTGTTCTCTATGGTGGTGTGTGTTCTCTATGGTGGTGTGTGTTCTCTATGGTGGTGTGTGTTCTCTATAGTGGTGTGTGTTCTCTATGGTGGTGTGTGTTCTCTATAGTGGTGTGTGTTCTCTATGGTGGTGTGTGTTCTCTATGGTGGTGTGTGTTCTCTATAGTGGTGTGTGTTCTCTTTAGTGGTGTGTGTTCTCTATAGTGGTGTGTGTTCTCTATGGTGGTGTGTGTTCTCTATGGTGGTGTGTGTTCTCTATAGTGGTGTGTGTTCTCTATGGTGGTGTGTGTTCTCTATGGTGGTGTGTGTTCTCTATGGTGGTGTGTGTTCTCTATAGTGGTGTGTGTTCTCTATAGTGGTGTGTGTTCTCTATGGTGGTGTGTGTTCTCTATAGTGGTGTATGTTCTCTATAGTGGTGTATGTTCTCTATAGTGGTGTGTGTTCTCTATAGTGGTGTGTGTTCTCTATAGTGGTGTGTGTTCTCTATGGTGGTGTGTGTTCTCTATGGTGGTGTGTGTTCTCTATAGTGGTGTGTGTTCTCTATAGTGGTGTGTGTTCTCTATAGTGGTGTGTGTTCTCTATGGTGGTGTGTGTTCTCTATGGTGGTGTGTGTTCTCTATGGTGGTGTGTGTTCTCTATGGTGGTGTGTGTTCTCTATGGTGGTGTGTGTTCTCTATAGTGGTGTGTGTTCTCTATGGTGGTGTGTGTTCTCTATGGTAGTGTGTGTTCTCTATAGTGGTGTGTGTTCTCTATAGTGGTGTGTGTTCTCTATAGTGGTGTGTGTTCTCTATAGTGGTGTGTGTTCTCTATAGTGGTGTGTGTTCTCTATAGTGGTGTGTGTTCTCTATAGTGGTGTGTGTTCTCTATGGTGGTGTGTGTTCTCTATGGTGGTGTGTGTTCTCTATGGTGGTGTGTGTTCTCTATAGTGGTGTGTGTTCTCTATGGTGGTGTGTGTTCTCTATAGTGGTGTGTGTTCTCTATAGTGGTGTGTGTTCTCTATAGTGGTGTGTGTTCTCTTTAGTGGTGTGTGTTCTCTATAGTGGTGTGTGTTCTCTATGGTGGTGTGTGTTCTCTATGGTGGTGTGTGTTCTCTATAGTGGTGTGTGTTCTCTATAGTGGTGTGTGTTCTCTATGGTGGTGTGTGTTCTCTATGGTGGTGTGTGTTCTCTATAGTGGTGTATGTTCTCTATAGTGGTGTGTGTTCTCTATAGTGGTGTGTGTTCTCTATGGTGGTGTGTGTTCTCTATGGTGGTGTGTGTTCTCTATAGTGGTGTGTGTTCTCTATGGTGGTGTGTGTTCTCTATAGTGGTGTGTGTTCTCTATGGTGGTGTGTGTTCTCTATAGTGGTGTGTGTTCTCTATGGTGGTGTGTGTTCTCTATAGTGGTGTGTGTTCTCTATGGTGGTGTGTGTTCTCTATGGTGGTGTGTGTTCTCTATGGTGGTGTGTGTCCTCTATAGTGGTGTGTGTTCTCTATAGTGGTGTGTGTTCTCTATGGTGGTGTGTGTTCTCTATGGTGGTGTGTGTTCTCTATGGTGGTGTGTGTTCTCCATGGTGGTAAGTGTGTTCTCTATGGTGGTGTGTCCAGCTGAATGAAAGTAGCTCCCCTGAGCTTTAAGCTTCCGGATTGCTACAATCATGGTGCCGTGGGCATTGGGGCGCTCCTTAGACTGGAGGGGGAACTGCTGCCCTCCTACTGGCCCTTCAACTCCACTTCCAGCTCTTTCTGGTCTCCCATCCAAGACCTAACCAGGTTGAACCCGGCCGAGCATCAGAGGCAAGTCAAGCCAGCAGGGGGGATGCAGGGTGGCAGATCAGCTACAGGTGAGGATAAGGAACACCGTCTTGAACTGTTTATTCTACCATGCTGGTAAAGTACCACTCTGCCTCAGCAGCGATTAGCACACTTCCTGTGATGATGATGACACTGAGTGATACAAGAACAAAAGGGTCTTTATTTATTTATCATGTGTTTATTTACAACGCCTGGCTGCCAAGTGGGTGGGCCTGGCTGCCAAGTGGGTGGGCCTAGCTGCCACGTGGGTGGACCTGGCTGCCAAGTGGGTGGGCCTGGCTGCCACGTGGGTGTGCCTGGCTGCCAAGTGGGTGGGCCTGGCTGCCACGTGGGTGGGCCTGGCTGCCAAGTGGGTGGGCCTGGCTGCCACGTGGGTGGGCCTGGCTGCCACGTGGGTGGGCCTGGCTGCCACGTGGGTGGGCCTGGCTGCCACGTGGGTGGGCCTATGCTCTCCAAGGCTCACCCATGGCTGCACCCCTGCCCAGTCATGTATAATAGGGCCTAAGGAATTTATTTCAATTGACTTATTTCTTTATTTGAACTATAACTCAGTAAGAACATTTACATTTTTGCATAGTGTGTTTCGTTTTTTTGTTCACGTATATTGCTTGTGACTGCTGTGAACAGGTGCATTCAACACCAGTATCATGTGTACAACTCTTCCAAGGGAACACATGATATCATTAGATATGTACAGTCAGAACACATGATATCATCAGAGATTTATAGTCAGAACACATGATATCATCAGAGACTTACAGTCAGAACACATGATATCATTAGATATGTACAGTCAGAACACATGATATCATCAGAGATTTATAGTCAGAACACATGATATCATCAGAGACTTACAGTCAGAACACATGATATCATCAGAGACTTATAGTCAGAACACATGATATCATCAGAGACTTACAGTCAGAACACATGATATCATTAGATATGTACAGTCAGAACACATGATATCATCAGAGATTTATAGTCAGAACACATGATATCATCAGAGACTTACAGTCAGAACACATGATATCATTAGATATGTACAGTCAGAACACATGATATCATCAGAGATTTATAGTCAGAACACATGATATCATCAGAGATTTATAGTCAGAACACATGATATCATCAGAGACTTACAGTCAGAACACATGATATCATCAGACTTACAGTCAGAACACATGATATCATCAGAGATTTATAGTCAGGACACATGATATCATCAGAGACTTACAGTCAGAACACATGATATCATCAGACTTACAGTCAGAACACATGATATCATCAGAGATTTATAGTCAGGACACATGATATCCTCAGAGACTTATAGTCAAAACACATTACATCAGAGACATACAGTCAGAACACATGATATCATCAGAGACATACAGTCAGAACACATGATATCATCAGAGACATACAGTCAGAACACATGATATCATCAGAGATTTATAGTCAGGACACATGATATCCTCAGAGATTTATAGTCAGGACACATGATATCCTCAGAGACTTATAGTCAAAACACATTACATCAGAGACATACAGTCAGAACACATGATATCATCAGAGATTTATAGTCAGGACACATGATATCCTCAGAGACATACAGTCAGAACACATGATATCATCAGAGACTTACAGTCAGAACACATGATATCATCAGAGACTTATAGTCAGAACACATGATATCCTCAGAGACTTATAGTCAGGACACATGATATCATCAGAGACTTATAGTCAGGACACATGATATCATCAGAGATTTATAGTCAGAACACATGATATCATCAGAGACATACAGTCAGAACACATGATATCATCAGAGATTTATAGTCAGGACACATGATATCCTCAGAGATTTATAGTCAGGACACATGATATCCTCAGAGACTTATAGTCAAAACACATTACATCAGAGACATACAGTCAGAACACATGATATCATCAGAGATTTATAGTCAGGACACATGATATCCTCAGAGACATACAGTCAGAACACATGATATCATCAGAGACTTACAGTCAGAACACATGATATCATCAGAGACTTATAGTCAGAACACATGATATCCTCAGAGACTTATAGTCAGGACACATGATATCCTCAGAGACTTATAGTCAAAACACATTACATCAGAGACATACAGTCAGAACACATGATATCATCAGAGACTTATAGTCAGAACACATGATATCATCAGAGATTTATAGTCAGGACACATGATATCCTCAGAGACTTATAGTCAAAACACATTACATCAGAGACATACAGTCAGAACACATGATATCATCAGAGACTTATAGTCAGAACACATGATATCATCAGATATGTACAGTCAGAACACATGATACCATCAGACTTACAGTCAGAACACATGATATCATCAGAGATTTATAGTCAGGACACATGATATCAGATATGTACAGTCAGAACACATGATATTATTGACCTATAGTCAGAACACATGATACCATCAGACTTACAGTCAGAACACATGATATCATCAGAGATTTATAGTCAGGACACATGATATCATCAGAGACTTACAGTCAGAACACATGATATCATCAGACTTACAGTCAGAACACATGATATCATCAGAGATTTATAGTCAGGACACATGATATCATCAGAGACTTACAGTCAGAACACATGATATCATCAGACTTACAGTCAGAACACATGATATCATCAGAGATTTATAGTCAGGACACATGATATCCTCAGAGACTTATAGTCAAAACACATTACATCAGAGACATACAGTCAGAACACATGATATCATCAGAGACATACAGTCAGAACACATGATATCATCAGAGACTTACAGTCAGAACACATGATATCATCAGAGACTTACAGTCAGAACACATGATATCATCAGAGACTTACAGTCAGAACACATGATATCATCAGAGACTTACAGTCAGAACACATGATACCATCAGACTTACAGTCAGAACACATGATATCATCAGAGATTTATAGTCAGGACACATGATATCAGATATGTACAGTCAGAACACATGATATTATTGACCTATAGTCAGAACACATGATACCATCAGACTTACAGTCAGAACACATGATATCATCAGAGATTTATAGTCAGGACACATGATATCATCAGAGACTTACAGTCAGAACACATGATATCATCAGACTTACAGTCAGAACACATGATATCATCAGAGATTTATAGTCAGGACACATGATATCCTCAGAGACTTATAGTCAAAACACATTACATCAGAGACATACAGTCAGAACACATGATATCATCAGAGACTTATAGTCAGAACACATGATATCATCAGAGACTTACAGTCAGAACACATGATATCATCAGAGACTTACAGTCAGAACACATGATATCATCAGAGACTTACAGTCAGAACACATGATATCATCAGAGACTTACAGTCAGAACACATGATATCATCAGAGACTTACAGTCAGAACACATGATATCATCAGAGACATACAGTCAGAACACATGATATCATCAGAGACATACAGTCAGAACACATGATATCATCAGAGACTTACAGTCAGAACACATGATATCATCAGAGACTTACAGTCAGAACACATGATATCATCAGAGACATACAGTCAGAACACATGATATCATCAGAGACATACAGTCAGAACACATGATATCATCAGAGACATACAGTCAGAACACATGATATCATCAGAGACATACAGTCAGAACACATGATATCATCAGAGACTTACAGTCAGAACACATGATATCCTCAGAGACTTATAGTCAGGACACATGATATCATCAGAGACTGACAGTCAGAACACATGATATCATCAGAGACATACAGTCAGAACACATGATATCATCAGAGACTGACAGTCAGAACACATGATATCCTCAGAGACATACAGTCAGAACACATGATATCATCAGAGACATACAGTCAGAACACATGATATCATCAGAGACTTACAGTCAGAAGACATGATATCATCAGAGACATACAGTCAGAACACATGATATCAGAGACTTACAGTCAGAACACATGATATCATCAGAGACTTACAGTCAGAACACATGATATCATCAGAGACTTACAGTCAGAACACATGATATCATCAGAGACTTACAGTCAGAACACATGATATCATCAGAGACTTACAGTCAGAACACATGATATCATCAGAGACTTACAGTCAGAACACATGATATCATCAGAGACTGACAGTCAGAACACATGATATCATCAGAGACTGACAGTCAGAACACATGATATCATCAGAGACTTACAGTCAGAACACATGATATCATCAGAGACAAACAGTCAGAACACATGATATCATCAGAGACTTACAGTCAGAACACATGATATCATCAGAGACTTACAGTCAGAACACATGATATCATCAGAGACTTACAGTCAGAACACATGATATCATCAGAGACTTATAGTCAGAACACATGATATCATCAGAGACTTACAGTCAGAACACATGATATCATCAGAGACTTATAGTCAGAACACATTACATCAGAGACATACAGTCAGAACACATGATATCATCAGAGACTTACAGTCAGAACACATGATATCATCAGAGACTTATAGTCAGAGCACATATCATCAGAGATTTATAGTCAGGACACATGATATCAGATATGTACAGTCAGAACACATGATATTATTGACCTATAGTCAGAACACATGATACCATCAGACTTACAGTCAGAACACATGATATCATCAGAGATTTATAGTCAGGACACATGATATCATCAGAGACTTACAGTCAGAACACATGATATCATCAGACTTACAGTCAGAACACATGATATCATCAGAGATTTATAGTCAGGACACATGATATCCTCAGAGACTTATAGTCAAAACACATTACATCAGAGACATACAGTCAGAACACATGATATCATCAGAGACTTATAGTCAGAACACATGATATCATCAGAGACTTACAGTCAGAACACATGATATCATCAGAGACTTATAGTCAGAACACATGATATCATCAGAGACGTATAGTCAGAACACATTATATCATCAGAGACTTACAGTCAGAACACATGATATCATCAGAGACTTACAGTCAGAACACATGATATCATCAGAGACATACAGTCAGAACACATGATATCATCAGAGACATACAGTCAGAACACATGATATCATCAGAGACATACAGTCAGAACACATGATATCATCAGAGACATACAGTCAGAACACATGATATCATCAGAGACATACAGTCAGAACACATGATATCATCAGAGACATACAGTCAGAACACATGATATCATCAGAGACATACAGTCAGAACACATGATATCATCAGAGACATACAGTCAGAACACATGATATCATCAGAGACATACAGTCAGAACACATGATATCATCAGAGACATACAGTCAGAACACATGATATCATCAGAGACATACAGTCAGAACACATGATATCATCAGAGACTTACAGTCAGAACACATGATATCCTCAGAGACTTATAGTCAGGACACATGATATCATCAGAGACTGACAGTCAGAACACATGATATCATCAGAGACATACAGTCAGAACACATGATATCATCAGAGACTGACAGTCAGAACACATGATATCCTCAGAGACATACAGTCAGAACACATGATATCATCAGAGACATACAGTCAGAACACATGATATCATCAGAGACTTACAGTCAGAAGACATGATATCATCAGAGACATACAGTCAGAACACATGATATCATCAGAGACTTACAGTCAGAACACATGATATCATCAGAGACTTACAGTCAGAACACATGATATCATCAGAGACTTACAGTCAGAACACATGATATCATCAGAGACTTACAGTCAGAACACATGATATCATCAGAGACTTACAGTCAGAACACATGATATCATCAGAGACTTATAGTCAGAGCACATATCATCAGAGATTTATAGTCAGGACACATGATATCAGATATGTACAGTCAGAACACATGATATTATTGACCTATAGTCAGAACACATGATGTCATCAGAGACATACAGTCAGAACACATGATACCATCAGACTTACAGTCAGAACACATGATATCATCAGAGATTTATAGTCAGGACACATGATATCATCAGAGACTTACAGTCAGAACACATGATATCATCAGACTTACAGTCAGAACACATGATATCATCAGAGATTTATAGTCAGGACACATGATATCCTTAGAGACTTATAGTCAAAACACATTACATCAGAGACATACAGTCAGAACACATGATATCATCAGAGACTTATAGTCAGAACACATGATATCATCAGAGACTTACAGTCAGAACACATGATATCATCAGAGACTTATAGTCAGAACACATGATATCATCAGAGACGTATAGTCAGAACACATGATATCATCAGAGACTTACAGTCAGAACACATGATATCATCAGAGACTTACAGTCAGAACACATGATATCATCAGAGACATACAGTCAGAACACATGATATCATCAGAGACATACAGTCAGAACACATGATATCATCAGAGACATACAGTCAGAACACATGATATCATCAGAGACATACAGTCAGAACACATGATATCATCAGAGACATACAGTCAGAACACATGATATCATCAGACTTACAGTCAGAACACATGATATCATCAGAGATTTATAGTCAGGACACATGATATCCTCAGAGACTTATAGTCAAAACACATTACATCAGAGACATACAGTCAGAACACATGATATCATCAGAGACTTATAGTCAGAACACATGATATCATCAGAGACTTACAGTCAGAACACATGATATCATCAGAGACTTATAGTCAGAACACATGATATCATCAGAGACGTATAGTCAGAACACATGATATCATCAGAGACTTACAGTCAGAACACATGATATCATCAGAGACTTACAGTCAGAACACATGATATCATCAGAGACATACAGTCAGAACACATGATATCATCAGAGACATACAGTCAGAACACATGATATCATCAGAGACATACAGTCAGAACACATGATATCATCAGAGACATACAGTCAGAACACATGATATCATCAGAGACATACAGTCAGAACACATGATATCATCAGAGACATACAGTCAGAACACATGATATCATCAGAGACATACAGTCAGAACACATGATATCATCAGAGACATACAGTCAGAACACATGATATCATCAGAGACATACAGTCAGAACACATGATATCATCAGAGACATACAGTCAGAACACATGATATCATCAGAGACATACAGTCAGAACACATGATATCATCAGAGACTTACAGTCAGAACACATGATATCCTCAGAGACTTATAGTCAGGACACATGATATCATCAGAGACTGACAGTCAGAACACATGATATCATCAGAGACATACAGTCAGAACACATGATATCATCAGAGACTGACAGTCAGAACACATGATATCCTCAGAGACATACAGTCAGAACACATGATATCATCAGAGACATACAGTCAGAACACATGATATCATCAGAGACTTACAGTCAGAACACATGATATCATCAGAGACATACAGTCAGAACACATGATATCATCAGAGACTTACAGTCAGAACACATGATATCATCAGAGACTTACAGTCAGAACACATGATATCATCAGAGACTTACAGTCAGAACACATGATATCATCAGAGACTTACAGTCAGAACACATGATATCATCAGAGACTTACAGTCAGAACACATGATATCATCAGAGACTTATAGTCAGAGCACATATCATCAGAGATTTATAGTCAGGACACATGATATCAGATATGTACAGTCAGAACACATGATATTATTGACCTATAGTCAGAACACATGATGTCATCAGAGACATACAGTCAGAACACATGATACCATCAGACTTACAGTCAGAACACATGATATCATCAGAGATTTATAGTCAGGACACATGATATCATCAGAGACTTACAGTCAGAACACATGATATCATCAGACTTACAGTCAGAACACATGATATCATCAGAGATTTATAGTCAGGACACATGATATCCTCAGAGACTTATAGTCAAAACACATTACATCAGAGACATACAGTCAGAACACATGATATCATCAGAGACTTATAGTCAGAACACATGATATCATCAGAGACTTACAGTCAGAACACATGATATCATCAGAGACTTATAGTCAGAACACATGATATCATCAGAGACGTATAGTCAGAACACATGATATCATCAGAGACTTACAGTCAGAACACATGATATCATCAGAGACTTACAGTCAGAACACATGATATCATCAGAGACATACAGTCAGAACACATGATATCATCAGAGACATACAGTCAGAACACATGATATCATCAGAGACATACAGTCAGAACACATGATATCATCAGAGACATACAGTCAGAACACATGATATCATCAGAGACATACAGTCAGAACACATGATATCATCAGAGACATACAGTCAGAACACATGATATCATCAGAGACATACAGTCAGAACACATGATATCATCAGAGACATACAGTCAGAACACATGATATCATCAGAGACTTACAGTCAGAACACATGATATCCTCAGAGACTTATAGTCAGGACACATGATATCATCAGAGACTGACAGTCAGAACACATGATATCATCAGAGACATACAGTCAGAACACATGATATCATCAGAGACTGACAGTCAGAACACATGATATCATCAGAGACTTACAGTCAGAACACATGATATCATCAGAGACTTATAGTCAGAACACATGATATCATCAGAGACTTATAGTCAGAACACATGATATCATCAGAGACTTACAGTCAGAACACATGATATCATCAGAGACATACAGTCAGAACACATGATATCATCAGAGACTTACAGTCAGAACACATGATATCATCAGAGACTTATAGTCAGAGCACATATCATCAGAGATTTATAGTCAGGACACATGATATCAGATATGTACAGTCAGAACACATGATATTATTGACCTATAGTCAGAACACATGATACCATCAGACTTACAGTCAGAACACATGATATCATCAGAGATTTATAGTCAGGACACATGATATCATCAGAGACTTACAGTCAGAACACATGATATCATCAGACTTACAGTCAGAACACATGATATCATCAGAGATTTATAGTCAGGACACATGATATCCTCAGAGACTTATAGTCAAAACACATTACATCAGAGACATACAGTCAGAACACATGATATCATCAGAGACTTATAGTCAGAACACATGATATCATCAGAGACTTACAGTCAGAACACATGATATCATCAGAGATTTATAGTCAGAACACATGATATCATCAGAGACTTATAGTCAGAACACATGATATCATCAGAGACTTACAGTCAGAACACATGATATCATCAGAGAC